>NW_024721787.1:0-13602 GCF_018991925.1 Homarus americanus | reverse complement strand
TCACTACATCTCACTTCACAATCTTCACTACATCTCACTTCACAATCTTCACTACATCTCACTTCACAATCTTCACCACATCTCACTTCACAATCATCACTACATCTCACTTCACAATCTTCACTACACCTCACTTCACAATCTTCACTACATCTCACTTCACAATCTTCACTAACACCATCCTTCATCACTACATATAACAACATCCATCATCACTACTTATAACACCATCCATCATCATCACTACATATAACACTATCCATCATCACTACATATTACACGATCCATCATCACTACATATAATACCATCCACCATCACTACGTATAGAACCATCCATCACGATATATAACACCATCCAACATCACTACATATAACACCAACCATCATCACTACATATAATATCATCCATCATCACTACATATAACTCCATCCATCATCACTACATATGACACCATCCAGCATCACTACATATAACACCACCCATCATCACTACATATAACATCATGCATCATCACTACATATAACACCATCCATCAACACTACATAAAAAACCAACCTATCATCACTACATATATCATCCATCATCACTACATATAACACCATCCAACATCACTACATATAACACCACCCATCATCACTACATATTACATCATCCATCACTACATATAACTCTATCCATCATCACTACATATAACACCATCCAGCATCACTACATATAACACCAACCATCATCACTACATATAACATCATGCATCATCACTACATATAACACCATCCATCATCACTACATATAAAACCATCCTATCATCACTACATATAACATCATCCATCATCACTACATATAACACCATCCATCACTACATATAGAACCATCCTATCATCACTACATATAATATCATCCATCATCACTACATATAACACCATCCAACATCACTACATATAACACCACCCATCATCACTACATATAACATCATCCATCATCACTACATATAACTCTATCCATCATCACTACATATAACACCATCCAGCATCACTACATATAACACCAACCATCATCACTACATATATCATCATGCATCATCACTATATATAACACCATCCATCATCACTACATATATTACCCTCCTATCATCCCTACATATAACACCATCCATCATTACTACATATAACGCCATCCTTCATCACTACATATAACACCATCCATCATCACTACATATTATAACACCATCCATCATCTTTACAAACACCATCCCTCTTTACTATAGTGATAAACAGAGCTTCATTTTGTTGTCAATTTCTTTAAATTCCAACCTTATTAAACCGTAATTCTTTCTGTATGGTCAAATTTTGATTTGACCTCAGTGAGAGAGCTGTTAGTGTCAGTAATCCACAATGGTGTTCCGACGCACTGTAACAAAAGTTTCAAAGGTTGAGGTGAAGCCTTGCCAGGTGAAGGAGAAGGGCCCCCGATCTAACAAACTGCAGACCACAAAGCACACTAAACCTCAAAACAACAAGAAGAAGAAGGAAACTACCACTTTCTGCCATGTACAAAAGGACCAGTACCTGCCATGGGGAGACTACATCTTCACTGGGAAAAAGACAAAGAACAACAAGAAGCGTTGACCCAACATTTCTGATATTTAAAAATAATAAAACACATATTAATTGATTTTGTTTGTATTATTTATGCTTTTATTATTTTCAACTGTAAATGTGCTGTTTTGGGAATATATTTTGAGTTACATAATATTTAGGTACAGCAGTTTATTTCACTGTATCTCCTTGTGTGAGTGTGTGGGTAGTGTGTGGATAGTGTGTGGGTACTATGGGTGTGTGGGCATTATGGAGAACTAGTCATGGCTAACTGTGACCCTACATACGGGTTACATCGGCCTTAACGCCCTTGTCTCAGCGCTATCTCATATATCCATATTTCACATATTTGAAAGTATTAGATAACCTCGTGTTGCAGTAAACTTTATCTGTAAAAGGACAATTTACTTTTACTTTTATTGTTTATCTTACTGTTTATAACTGTTTATTTTCTCTTACATAATGTACACTAAGTATGGGAGTGTACAGTAAGTTATACCGGATGGCAACAAATTCACATTCGTCTTGCAAATATTAAAACATTACCCTAACAACAGTATTGTATAACAACACGAGCTAAAGTGATGTGTAAAAAGGTCGGTTGCAAAAAGAAATATTATTCTTTTAAGTCTTTTTCAGTTTGTTCGGTGTTAACAACATTATAGGTCATATTTCATGCAGTATGCATAGTCACCCAGCACTACACCTTCCTCATCCACCCCTACACCTTCCTCACCCACCACTACACCTTCCTCATCCACCCCTCCACCTTCCTCACCCAGCGCTACACCTTCCTCATCAACCACTACACATTCCTCATCCACCACTACACCTTCCTCACCCAGCACTACACCTTCCTCACGCAGCACTACACCTTCCTCACGCAGCACTACACCTTCCTCACCCAGCACCACACCTGCCCTCACCCAGCACCACCTTCACCCAGTACCACACCTTCCTCACCCACTTACACCTTCCTCACGCAGCACTACACCTTCCTCACGCAGCACTCACACCTTCCCTCTATTCCACCCCACACCTTCCTCATTCACCCCTCACACCTTCCTCACGCAGCACCACACCTTCCTCACCCACCACTACACCTTCCTCATCCACCCCTACACCTTCCTCACCCACCCCTACACCTTCCTCATCCACCACTACACCTTCCTCACCCAGCACTACACCTTCCTCACCCAGCACTACACCTTCCTCATCCACCCCTTCACCTTCCTCACCCAGCACTACACCTTCCTCATCCACCCCTACACCTTCCTCACCCAGCACTACACCTTCCTCATCCACCCCTCCACCTTCCTCACCCAGCACTACACCTTCCTCACCCAGCACTACACCTTCCTCACCCACCTCTACACCTTCCTCACGCAGCACTACACCTTCCTCACGCAGCACTACACCTTCCTCATCCACCCCACACCTTCCCCACACGCAGCACCACACCTCCTCATCCACCCCACACCTTGCCTCACCCAGCACCACACCTTCCCCATCCACCCTACACCTTGCCTCACCCAGCACTACACCTTCATCATCCACCACCACACCTTGCCTCAGCCAGCACCACACCTTCATCATCCACCCCTACACCTTGCCTCACCCAGCACTACACCTATCTCATACACCACCACACCTTTCCTCACCCAGCACTACACCTTCATCATCCACCACCACACCTTGCCTCAGCCAGCACCACACCTCAGCCCTCATAACACTAGTACACTGTGTAGGCGTATGAGAGGATCACTTCCTATACAAGAGCCCAGTGTAAATTTATCTAAGCAATCAAACTTTCTTTCTCATCCTTGTGTTCATTATAAGTTTTGTATGCATATTAAGAGCTTGAATCCTTATATTTTCAAGATCTATCTTAAACATGAAGCTTACTTAACAGCTTGTGGTTATACCCAGGCAGAATTTCAAGAGAATAGCTGTATATAAGCACTTAGTGTCTCCGGGGTGGTTAGAATATGTTTTTCATACTGGAAAAATATGCAGCTTTCAGGGCCTTACCATTTTTATTATGAGTAGCAATAAACATTAGATGTGGTGTTTGCAGTCAAATGGGTTTAAGTCCTAATAGGCCCGAGTCTAACCTAACCACAGTGCTAGTATACAGGTTAAGTTGAGCTAGGTTATGTTGGCATTAATTAGAACTTAGGACCCAGGCGACCAGTGGATGTTGATGCGCTAACCTCCAAGATTTTTTTAATAATCAGGCGTCCCTCAGTTCAACCTTCTATTAAATATTAGTGTTTACATGTGGAATTATTTAATACAGTTTGACAGTTTCTTTATCGGCAACAATAGTGAATAAAATATACGAGAAACGAAAAACAAAATAAAGTAGAAAAAAAATAGATAAAAGGAAAATATAATTCCATTCCATCACAGACAATCACGGCCCCTCTCTCCCATTCACCTCTTCCATATTGACTACTAAAGGTATCATCATGACTCATAACACTACACACACACACACATACACACACACATGATCCAGATCTGTCCCTCATTTTTGCAGACTCTTGCCTCTATCCGCAGCTCCATTAGTCCCTCCTCCACCATCACAAGGGGAAGTGTTGCCCAATATTACCCGCGAGGAAGGAAGGAACCAGAGAGAGATTTTCTCCTGGGGTACAGAATGAATTTTTAGTCTTTTTCAAGTTTTACGGAAGAGAGAGGATTCCCCCCCCCCTTCTCTCTCTCTCTCTCTCTCTCTCTCTCTCTCTCTCTCTCAAAAGTTACTGGGAGACTGTATAATCCTAACTGCTATCAGAAGACTTCTTAGAGAGTATAAGGCTGATGGTAAGGTTGATTATTATAGATAATGGACTGGTAGAAGACTCGGTGCAGACTGTAGTGTAAACAATTTATTCTCCATAAGTAAGATTTATGTTAAAGCCCCTGTGTGCTGAATAAACTTGTAGAGCATTTGTGTCCTAGTTATAGATTACCTGTAAAAACATGAGTCGCCTTGTGTCGTGTCGTGTCGTGTCGTGTCGTGTCAGCCTGCTTGTGGTATGGCTAGATTTTTTACCGGTAATTAATTTTTTTGGAGTGAATATGATCTTTATTCTAATATTTTACCAATTTTCATAAACATTATTTGCTTGATTTTTTCCCTGGTCGAGTTCGAGATGCAATGGGTAGCTGGATGATAATTACTAAGATACATTCAACAACAAAACTAAATTACTCTGTACTGTAGGTTCTTTGTTGACGTGGCCACAGGTGTGTAATCTGCCAGCGACCAACACAACTTATGATAAGTATTCTTCCTCACTCTTGTAATGCATAGTGTTACCGCCACAGTAAGATAAACTAGAAGAGACAGAGAAAGAGAGGTATAGCCACAGTAAGATAAACTAGACGAGAGAGAGAGAGGGTGAGAGGAGAGACATAGTGTTGACAACGAATTTGCTGAGGTGTTTAAATGAGCGACGGCCACGCAGCTGTATGACTGCCTGAGGGATAGTCTATCGCCTCTTACCGTAGAGACAACATCTTTCGTTCGACCAACATGTACCAAGAGGATATTATATTTGTTCTCGTTGGTCAAACCCTAGACCCCAAAACGTGAGTGTGATTGTGAACTATTAAATCCTCTAAAAAACTCTAAATAACTTTAATAAGTATATTTATGTACTGTATATTGATCATATTATACAAACTGTGTCCTGATGTATCAACAGTTGTAACATGTGAGTTATGTTTAAGAGGTTAATAGGTTATGTGCTGTATAGTGATCGTACTATTCATACTGTGTGTCCTGATATACCAGCATTTGTTATACAGTATATGAATTGTTCTTTAACAGGTTTTGACCGAATTATACTCATCGCGTCAACGACAAAGGTCTTATTATCCAGCAGGAACCAATAACGCTCCCATGAGCGTTAACACAGAGTGTCATCTACATTTCAAACAGAAAATTGTAAACATATTACTCGCAAAGTTTGTCCATAAGTAAATCTATAACATTAAAGTTTATGTCCGGGTTACAATGCGTCTCCCCTGAGAAAATTATCTAAGAGCCATTCCACGTTCAACAATGTTTTAATTCAGTAATATATTTCACGACTGTGTAAACTTCCTTGTTAACTCATTTACAAAGGCATTGTGAACACTGGGTGACTGCCTCCACTGAGTGACTGTCTACACTGAGTGAACACTGGGTGACTGCCTCCACTGAGTGAACACTGGGTGACTGTCTACACTGAGTGACTGTCTACACTGAGTGAACACTGGGTGACTGCCTCCACTGAGTGACTGTCTACACTGAGTGAACACTGGGTGACACTGAGTGAACACTGGGTGACTGTCTGCACTGAGTGACTGTCTACACTGGGTGAACCTTGGGTGACTACTGCTGGTGACTGCACTGGTCCACTGAGTGACTGTCTACACTGAGTGAACACTGGGTGACTGCCTCCACTGAGTGAACACTGGGTGACTGTCTACACTGAGTGACTGTCTACACTGAGTGAACACTGGGTGACTGCCTCCACTGAGTGACTGTCTACACTGAGTGAACACTGGGTGACTGCCTCCACTGAGTGACTGTCTACACTGAGTGAACACTGGGTGACTGCCTCCACTGAGTGAACACTGGGTGACTGTCTACACTGAGTGACTGTCTACACTGAGTGAACATTGGGTGACTGCCTCCACTGAGTGACTGTCTACACTGAGTGAACACTGGGTGACTGCCTCCAATGAGTGACTGTCTACACTGAGTGAACACTGGGTGACTGCCTCCACTGAGTGAACACTGGGTGACTGTCTCCACTGAAAAATAAAACAATTTTAGACAACACAGAACTCAAGCGAACCGAATCTGTGTATGTTAGTTTTGTTTCGAGTATGTGGATATGAACGCGGCTGTGTGTGTGTTTGCAATATGTATGTGTTGGCCTGAGAACCGTCCAGCGTTTGTTTGACTTGACAAAGGCACAAATAAATCACGAGAATGAAAGATGTTACTGGTAGATCATTCGTGTACTTCGTCTTCTGGTACATAGGTGAGACACACACACACACACACACACACCATTACTAGGAGTCCACCAGACATTCTTCGTTCTTCTGCACCACTACCACCATCACCACCACACACTGTGAGAGACGCCATTACACCAATTCCAACTTTTCTGTCCCTATATCTATCTATCTCCCTTTTATACTTTTCTCTCCCTCTCTCTTATCTCTCGCTTCCTACTACTCACCACATGAGGGCGGCACCAGGTGTGAGATTGCATCATTTGCTACAGGTAACCTTTTCCCCTCCAGTTAAGAACCAATTTTATCGTCAACTTGAGGAAGACCACCTCACTCCTGCGGTGACCCGTCTTAACACACGATTTGATGGTCGTACTGCAGCACCGATTCTGGGAGTGTCTACACACACACGCGCGCGCGCGAGAGAGAGAGAGAGAGAACAATAGCTTTCTTTGTTTTCGAGGAGTCAAATTGGTTTGTCGATTAGGGACGATCATGTAGATAATCATGTAAATTAATATTTGAATGTGATCATACCTAACCTAACCTAGCCTAACCTAACCTAAGTACCATTTGGTTATGATAGTAAACGACGCGTTATTTGTAAAGTGAGCAACTGGCTCCAGGTAAAGTGTGTTAAAGGCTACCGCACCTGACGTAATCATGTCTGAGCTGATGATGTTAGATCGGCCGAGCATTTTTACTTTGTTTCCAATTATCGTTTTCATGGAAGAATTTCATTAACACATCATCACTGTTATAAGTTCTTTCGTTAAGATTTATTCCTGAGTGGTAGTGGCAATTGGTGAAGGTGGTTTTAGGTGCTAGTGGTGAGAAGTGGGTGGTGGTGGTAGAATAGGGTGATTGTGGTGATAGGTGGTGGTGATGATAAGATAGGGTTGTTTTGATGGCAGGTGGTAGTGGTGGTGATACGTGGTGGTGGTGATGTTGGTAGAATAGGGTGATTGTGGTGATAGGTGGTGGTGATGATAAGATAGGGTTGTTTTGATGGCAGGTGGTAGTGGTGGTGATGTTGGTAGAATAGGGTGATTGTGGTGATAGGTGGTGGTGATGATAAGATAGGGTTGTTTTGATGGCAGGTGGTAGTGGTGGTGATACGTGGTAGTGGTGGTGGTGGTAGTGGTGGTAGGTGGAATGAAGGAGAAGTAACGGGTGAAGAAGAATGACAGTGGAAGCAAATATCAGGAAAGAAGAAGGATAACAAAAACAGGAGGATAAAGATTGAGAAGATAAGTGTAGGGGAGAAATGAAAGAAAAACCGAGCAGATAAGACAAATGAAGGAAGTGGTTGATGGGGTGATAAAGATGTGAGAGGAAGAGACGAAGATAAAGGAGGAAAACTGAATGGACAGACAAAAAAGTGAAGTGAAAATATTCGGAGAGAGAGAGAGAGAGCTTTTGAACAGTGAGAGATAGTTGGCATGCAGAGTGTAAGATATCACGGGAAGTATCAGGGAAAGATTAGATCAGGGTACGAACGAATATATTGAGACTATACCAGGAACTGAAACTGATGAAATAAAAGTGCATAAAAACAGCTTGTTTATGAAGCTTCTGACTCAAAAGTTCACAGATTCAATCTCCATATTACTTTAGATCAGTTCCAGGAACTTTTGTCAGCGACTGTACTGGCATGTCTATAAAAATTCTTAAATTTTTACAGAATTAACTTTGAAGGTTTCCTGTGTCTGAGAATTTCGTTCAAATGTTGTATGTCTGTTAGTGACGAGCTTCATGTATACACAACTAAGAAGTATCTATGGATGGGTCCGATGAATTACAAAATGAACACTGCGACTCTTGTTGTCTCGGTAACGTTGTCAAAAACCTTCGTCTGCTGTGTCATAATGTCTAACACAAAATTGTAAAGACACTACACCTATAATATTCCTTCAAAAACTCTCTCTATTTCCACCCCCATCTATCCACCCCTCTCTCTCTCCCTGCTCTTAAAACATGCTATACAGGTATGGGTAAATGTGTGAAAATCCTTCTTATCTTCCAGTAATTTCAGCCTAAATGAACACAGCCTAATAAATCCACCATTGCAGTAAGGATTATCTACAACTCTCTCTCTCTCTCTCTCTCTCTCTCGTGTCCAAAGTACAGGGGCAGCAGCTAGTGTAAAACTTGACAGACAGAAAGACAGGCAGACAGACGGACAAAGAGAGAAGCTTAGTACACGTGCTATGAGAAATACTTTGTTACAACCTCAGTAATAAAAATTCACCAAATTGCTCCTACATAAAGTAATATGTGTGTGTGCATATGAAATGTTTTTACTGTCAAATTATAATTAGTGTGTCGGTACTGAGGCTGGTGGCAGGATCTAATTCGCTCATATATATATTAAATTCCTCCGTGACATCTAATAGGTTAGGTTATGCTAGGTTTAACGCTTTGTTTATTGTCACCTTCATTTCGTGTTTTTTTTTCTTCAAATATTTCCTGTTTTGGGTAATCAATTAGTGTAGGTTCAGGTGAGGTAGAGGTTACCTGTGGACAGTGATGTGTTTGTTGTCGTTACTTACTACTACCATAAGCACCACCATTAGTTACCACCACTACCTCCTACTACCAGCCACACCACCATTATCATCACCACCATCACAAACATTACCACATCCTTCTACTACCCCCCCCCACCACTTACTCCCACCATCCCCTACCATCACCACCATATTGAACCACTAACACCACCAGCGTCATTGACACCACTAACATCACTAATACATGAATTTATCCACAAATATCCACACACGTCCGCACTACCATAATAACAAACGCACTCATAAATATCAGTACAACACACACACACACACACACACACACACACGTATACACCAAAATACATACACAGACATACTCATATATACAGCAGGTAATGAGACTTATTTTCCCATATATCTGGTAAATTTACATGTTGGTATTTTCTGAACAATTTACATATAATACTTACCATTAGTCGCTGCCTCGCCCACCGAAGGCCTCCAGACAGTCGTGTGTGTGTGTGTTTGAGCTAGAGAGCAGAACATCCATCCATACAGCATTTCACAGGATCACAGAAGCAATTTTACCTGACCAACCCTGACTAACAACTCCTTCACTGTGGATGTAGGTTAGGTTAGGTTAAGTTAGGTTTGAGTTAGACTAAATTAAAAGCTAAGTTAAGTTATTTTGAGTCGGTGTCGAAGGCTTAGTTGGTCACTTAAAATGCATTCTCAAATAATGGATGACTTATCGGTTAGCTTAAATCCCCTCCCCTCGCATACACTACCGGGGTCATTTTCTTAATGGTGCAGACGATGGATGAGAGCCAATGAGGATTTTACTGAGTCCTCTGTGAGCCCTTGAGTGATGCACGTCCTGTTTCTCTGATGCAGTAGTGGAAAATTATGCTTCTTTCTTTCTTTCTTTCTTTCTTTCTTTCTTATCCAGGCTGACTCTCTCTTTCTTATCCCTCCCCTCTTCCGGTAACATTAGATCAATATGCAATTATATCATGAATATAGCGGCAGCCTCCTGAGAGAGAGAGAGGCGTACGGTATTATAGACATTCTTTAACAGAAGATGAAGTGTTATTTTTTTCTACAGGACAGACAACACATCATGAGACACAGGACAAGCTTAAGAGATTACTGTCGACTCTTGTGATAACAGCTGTGTGTATCCAGCCCTCTCAGGTCGTGGTACTGTTTTTGTTCCAGTGTGATGATGTTCTTGTTCCAGTGGTGATGCTGTTCTTGTTCCAGTGGTGATGCTGTTCTTGTTCCAGTGGCGATACTGTTCTTGTTCCAGTAGTGATGTTGTCGTTGTTGTTCCAGTGGTGATGCTGTTCTTGTTCCAGTGGTGATGCTGTTCTTGTTCCAGTGGTGATGCTGTTCTTGTTCCAGTGGTGATGCTGTTCTTGTTCCAGTAGTGATGTTGTCGTTGTTGTTCCAGTGTGATGATGTTCTTGTTCCAGTGGTGATGCTGTTCTTGTTCCAGTGGTGATGCTGTTCTTGTTCCAGTAGTGATGTTGTCGTTGTTGTTCCAGTGGTGATGTTGTTGTTCCAGTGGCGATGCTGTTCTTGTTCCAGTGGTGATGCTGTTCTTGTTCCAATGGTGATGCTGTTCTTGTTCCAGTGGTGATGTTGTTGTTGTTCCAGTGTTGATGTTGTTGTTGTTCCAGAGGTGATAAAGACTTCATTATGTTATCAGTACAAGATAATTCAGCATCTCATAAGTCATGATCACCATCCTTCACCATCCTTCACCATCCTTCACTACACTGTATCTTTATCCACCTCCACACCTCTCACCAACCCTCACCATTCTCATCTACCAACATCAGCCTCATATATATAATGTTTCATTTAGGTACTTAGGTTCTTGAGAGTCTCCAGTCATGATTTTACCATTCTCTATTCTTTACTGTTTTATTAATGTTTGCCTCCGGAATTTTTTTTAGAAATGGTAATAAAACACAAGCATTTTTTTTATCAGGAAGCTGTTTAAATCTGTCTCTTGAGAGTGTTAATTAAATTCTCTATTATTTTTTCCCTGTATCTGTTTCCCTTCGTTCACAGTACCTTAAATATGTGCTTAGTTTATGGTGAATCAGTTTAGTATAAATCTGAATAATTATAAGAATAAGTGTAAGTTAATAATAATATTAATAATAAAAGTAACTGCAGGTGAAATATTACTATCATAAAGAGTCATAAGGCTTAACTGAAACCTGTTACGTGACAGGAAGGTGCGAGTAAGGAACGCTGGCGGAGAGGGGGAGGGGAGGGGTGGAGAGGAAGAGTTGTGTGGGAGAAGAGAGGGAGAGTTGACCTAAACAGTCAAGGGTGAGTAGAGGCAGCGTGTGGGGGCCGTGCTGGACGCCTGCTGCCGGGGGTCTGGGAGAAAGTGTCGTGCGTGTCTGTGAGTCGGCGAGGGAAGGTAGGCGGACTATAGTACCTGACAAATCGTGTTATTATACTTCATCATAGCTATATTTTATATTGTACCGCGAAATACAGCACACTAGTTTTGATATGAGTTATTCATTTTCACTAATTCAAGCTTTGTATTGATTCATCTATAGTCTTACTGTTGTATGTAAAAGTTTTATGTAATTTATCAACTGGTAGTAACGTTATTAGTCATGGAAAATTTATGTAACGTTATTAAAGGATGATTTCCAATTCCCATCAATGGTGTAGTATTATAAAGCCGAAAATAGCCGCTCGAAAGCTGTTGGAACGACCTCAGATAACAGGAGTTGTATACCTCTGATGTGCCCCGACTCACGCGGACTGCTGTTAGGGCGGGTGCCTATCTTAATAACTGTATATTTTAGTATTATTACCTGATTCACGCTTCGTAATATACCTCCTGTGTGTGTGTGTGTGTGTGTGTGTGTGTGTGTGTGTGTGTCCGTCCGTCCGTCCGTCCGTCCGTTAATTGCGAGAAAGTATTTTGGTCTCAAGAGAACGCTGAGATAATTAGCTGGAGATAAAAGGAAAAGCTCTTACTATTTCCTCCCAGGTATTTCTCAGACGTTGAGCTGAGAAGTAAGTGTGGCAGAAGCGATAACTGGGAAGTGGCGCAGCTTTCAGTAATTACCATAAAGCAACTTTTACTCTCGTCTAAGAATCGTCTTTTGTTTGTTGAGAATCTACCTGGTCAGACCCTGGCTGTATTAGGGCTTCATTAACAGGATTGCTATTTTTCTGATGTGTGATATTGGTATAGAAGCTTATCCTCTGTTGCGTCTGGACAACCATCTGATCAATAGAGAGAAAGGTGGGCAGACAGAGATGTTGATATAGTGAGACAGTCAGGTAGGCAAAGGGAAAAGCAGTATTAGACAGACGGAGCTACAAAGAGAAAATGATAGCGAGGGAGATAGACAGAGAGACAATTAGGCAGAGACTGAAACGGAGACTTACACAGACAAAGTGACAAAGTTTATCAGTGATAGGTCAGGCCCTTGTATTATGGACCAACCTGGCTGAAAGTTGAGTCAGTTTCTCTTCCTCTCTCTCTTATACCAATTGGTACATTTTATTTTTTAAGAGAATCCATAACATTAGAATGAATGTAGATATTTTGTGTTACTAGAGAGTTCATAAAACACACACACACACACACACACACACACACACACACACACACACACACACACACACATACATACATACTGTATGTATATTCTGTATGCTGTATTTATATTATGCTATGTATATTATGTGTGCTCCATTTATGTATTATTTATTTAGCCTAGCTAGTAGCGTGTGGCAATGTATTTATCAATGTCCCACATGCTTAATTAATGTGCCTGGCGACGTATGGAAGCTGCTAATGTATCACTTGCCATACGTCGTCTATAGAGCAGTTGACCAGCGGACAGGTTGAAGAGCGCTACTCCCCTTGTGTACATATCTCTTATCCAGTAAATCGAACCTACAAAACTATACAGGTGTTTGTGTTCGCTCCTGTATATAGAACTTATTACCCAGAACACGAACACATACATACATACATACATACATACATACATACATACATACATACATACACACACACACACACACACACATCATTCACAATGTACAATTAACACTATAAAGGTGGTAAAGACAGCAGAACATAGTGTAAACAAGATAATAGTCGCGTACTACAACACAGGAAATGAAATAGTACTAGTAAAGTGGAAGCAGATGCATACATAAAAGTTTATAAGAATAATTCACTACGATAATACTGGTCCAAAAGTTTCCCCCTTAACAGTATATATAGTTATAATAGTAGTTATACATTCTATCAAAATAAAGGATTTGTAAAAAATAAAAATACTGGAATGAACGTCAAAAGAAAAAAGGGAAAATAAACAAATAAATAATAATAGGAGAGTTCACACGCTGTGACAAAAATTATTTTCTTTTTACTTCGGAGATTCCCCGGTCGGCAGTGTTGCCAGGTCTTGGTGATGC
>NW_024721786.1:300000-301104 GCF_018991925.1 Homarus americanus | reverse complement strand
AGACTCACCGGTGACGTTATCATCAACCGTCATGCTCTGCTGGGTTGTTCGCCACCACTGCCTGGCCAGACGTACGACACAATACACACCAGCATCTCTCTCACTGGTGCCTCAAATAACATGTACTGTTTCTAAGCACTTCAACACTATTATAACCAGAGTACCCCTGAAAATTTCCCCTTTTCAACACTGCTACTCAGGCCTGCCCATAAGTTTACGTAATAGCATGTGACTCAGAGAGATCGTTATCACAGGTGGGACATTTGAATTATGACTCCACTGCCTTCATGAAGCATCGTTGCGCATTTTCTGGCGGCCTCTTCTACCTTGTTTGCTGTTGAAAAACTCTTGTCCATTTCACAGCTTGGTTTTAAAGACGGAAGAAACCATCTACTGGTGGCAGTTCAGGGCTTCCTTTTGGGCGAGAGCTGCCCTATTGACCGCTGGGGTGATTCTTGTCAATCACCCTTGGAGTGCAGGAAGTAGTCTGAAAGTGTATCGTGGGAGTGTGGCCACCAGTTGCACCAATTCATTCAATAACAGCACCTATGACTCCATGGACCGCCTATCTCCCAAACGCAGCTGCCGCATTTCTGCATCACTTCTCGGAAAAGGACAGGCTGCTGAGGGCTTCATGACTCTACATGAAGCACGATCAAATGCCAGCAACTAGAGACGCCATCTGGAGCCATCAATGACTCATGGCTCGTTGCCGAGCAGCGGTGTTCCTCAACAGTGTAGAGGGTTCTGGCGTCCCTTGAGGGTCGAGAATCGGACGTGTAGGGGCCAGTCAGTGTTCTTGCTCAGGCTGTACGGCGTGTCGGGCCCCGACATATCTACTCAATTGCGCCATGTGAGAGGTTTGTCATAGACTACGCACCTTTGTAGATTCTTATTCCCAATAGCTAGCTAGATTGAATCAAGGCCAAGAAGACAGTTTCCCCCACCTCAACATGGGAAAACATATCGTACGTTGTTTACATCTACGACGTTTGCACATATCTGTTGACTGACTGGCTGGCAGGGAGCAATAAACGAAATAAAAGTGCCTATATTTTTGTTCATATCCGAGAGGCAATTTCCACGAAGACGTAACGAAGTCAG
>NW_024721786.1:240000-297500 GCF_018991925.1 Homarus americanus | reverse complement strand
TATGTGTCAGAGAGAGAGAGAGAGAGAGAGAGAGAGAGAGAGAGAGAGAGAGAGAGAGAGAGAGAGAGAGAGAGAACATACCCTGCAGAGGTAAATTCAATGTACTGCTGTACAAGTACTTCTCCTCCTCCTGGCCTGGCTTAGTCTGGCTCACACACCCAGGACAACAGCGAGGAGATGATGAGGTTATGTAAATCACCTCCAGTACACACACACAGAGGTTACAAGATGAAACAACAACAGGGGTGGTCTGAAAAATGGCAAATGAAATTCAACACCAGCAAGTGCAGTGTACTTAATATTGGAAGAACAAATACTGATAATGTATACAGCCTTAACAACATCAACCTAGAGAAGTCGACTAGTGAAAGAGACCTAGGGGTACTTGTAAGCCCGGACCTACGGCCTAGAAAACAGTGCGTTAATATTCGAAATAAGGCAAACAGAGTATTGGGTTTTATATCTAGAAGAGTAAGTAACAAGAGTGCAGAGGTCTTATTGCAACTATATCTTGCGCTAGTCAGGCCGCACCTCGATTATGCGGTTCAGTTCTGGTGCCCTTATTATAGAATGGATATCAATTCACTAGAGTCGGTGCAGCGAAGAATGATAAAAATGATTCCGGGACTTAGAAACCTTCCATATCAGGATAGGTTAAAGAAACTTAACTTGCATTCCCTAGAAAGACGAAGAGTACGGGGAGATATGATAGAAGTATTTAAGTGGGTGAAAGGAATCAATAAAGGGGATATAGATAAAGTTCTTATAATATCGAAGCAGGATAGGACTCGGAGTAACGGATTTAAGTTGGATAAGTTTAGGTTTAGGAGGGAGATAAGAAGAAACTGGTTCACAAATATGGTGGTGGACGAGTGGAACAAGCTTAGCAACTTTGTAGTAAGTGCTGGAACGCTGGAACGTTGCAAAAGGAGGCTAGATAGATTCATCGATGATTGAGAGTGGTAGTAACTCTCGACAGGAGCTGCCATGCACAGGCCAACCGGCCTATTGCAGACTCCTTATTTTCTTATGTTCTAACAAAATTCATCAATAAAAATAGAAATAACGACGATAGAAATATAAAGAAAATTAAATATAGAGAATAATAATCGTAATATTTATTTAATATATGACTTTTATTTAATCATTAACACATAAATTTAGTCATTAAGCCAAGGTTCTAATCAGCTCTCTTCGTCCTAACATGTTTTGACGCGTAAATCAGCTGACGGATCAAAACACAAAAATTCTGTCCTCACTATCAACCCTCCCCCCCTTCCTGGTGATCGTATAAATTCGGGATAAAGCGGTGGATATAAACCTAACGCGGTGGATATAAATGCATTATCCTTTTACGTTTTGACAGCTTAAAAAAATGAATGGACAACTTTGTTCTAATAATATCTGGTATGTTATTTCCCTCACTATCAAACTCCTTCCTTCCTCTTCTCTGTGTTGGGAGGTATTTTTCCCTCTCACTCGGCTGGTTTTCTCCCACACACCTCTCACTCCCTCCCCTCTCACTCACCGCCTCTACAGGGAGCCGAGGGGTGCAGCACGCCAATTAATCAACTTGTTACAACCCTCACACGCTAAGTGACAACGTTAGAGGAATGCCCCACCTGCTACCATGATGCGGGAACGTCACGTGATATCTCCCCTGGCCAATCAACGCCAGTCGGGAAGTCACGTGATACCTCTTCTGGCCAATCAACAAACACCGAAATAATTAATCTTTCGTTCCCTCTAACTTACAATAATAAACAGTTTATCTGTAATATTTGTTTAGCTGTCAGACGAGGATATGTACTCAACTGCACTCACACCACATGGTCATTACTCTACCCAATCTTATGATCAAGGCCATAAGAGGTCATATTAGGGAGGGGGGTCAAAGATGGTGCCACTGTTTTATGCGGGGTGACAGAGGCCGCCTGGACTCTCCACCGCAGAGGCCAAGGGGGCTGATAGAGGCCTCCTTCCTCGTGTTATCATCAATGAGTTGGACAAGAGAGGCTTTACAAGTTTATATCTAGTCTTCCCAGGAGTGGCCGCCCCGGGGCTATTACTGACAACTGGCAAGGCTTCCATTTTTCCCGAGAACTGGTAACACTGACACTAAAGAACGACAGTCATACATGAGAGAGAGAGAGAGAGAGAGAGAGAGAGAGAGAGAGAGAGAGAGAGAGAGAGACCTCAACACCTCCAATACACCTTAAAAAATGAAGAAAACGAACAAGTCTACCATACAAACAACTCCGTTTTCTGCCGTAATAATTTTCCACCAGACTGGGTTATTCATTTAACTTCCTCGTAAATAAAGCTACAAGTATATGGTGCACCTTCTATTGGTTAATGTTCCCATATAACGTTATCCTCTGCCATACAAAGTGGTTAACGTATGCAATAGGATAATGCCTGGATAAGAATGACAACAAGTGGTTATTGTCCCGATATTGGTAACATTAACCTCCGTCATAATAGATTGAGATGGAATAATTTAATCACCTCAGTATTAGACACCCCAGCTTATTTAACCTGAATATCAACCATCCTAACACTAACCTAACATAGCCTGGATTAACCACCCTAACGCTAACCCAACTCTAACCTAACCTAACGTAACCCTTTATAATCCCCAGGTAGCGTCAGGGTCGTCAGTCTTCAGATGAGATAAGCTGGGGTGTCTAATCTTCACCTGATACAAATTCTCGTCGCTAAACCTCTAGTAAAATACTACAGACTCAAAAATCACAAAGGGTGTCTGACCTGCCTCTAGCTATCGGTCGTTTCTCAACCCAGATATATGACTTGTACACATACAGTATATATATCTCGTGTTTAAGGGGACATATCTATGGTTTTTGGAACGTGTGTGTGTGTGTGTGTGTGGACCCCTGACATACAGGTCTTTTAATTAACCTTATATAAGTCTGTCTACGTGTTGGGTGTGTCTACAACAGTGTTAGTCTGAATAGGCCAATGACCTGTACCAGAACATGGCCTGAGGGTGAGTTTAACATTGTCTCTGTCAGGAAGGTCAATATCCCTTCCTTAATCCTCTCCCCTACAACCCATCTTCTCTCATGCCTTCCTCCTAACACTTATCCTACCTCATGTCATCCTTCCTAACATCCACTACTACTCTCCTACACCCATCCTATATCATGTCATCCACCCTCCCCGTGTCCACCTGTAAACAAACAAACAAACAAAAACATCCTCTGTTGTCGTGGTTTGTCAACAGAATCTCGCTCGGTTCACGTCGCTTCCACTTTTTTTTCAGGTTAGATTCACCGTGTGTCTATGTCTCTCCTGTTATCTATCTATTCATCTCTATTTTACTATTATCCTCTATTATTATTCATTTTCCTTCTCCTACCTTTAGTAAAGCATCTTCTTCAATTATTATTTTTATTCTTCTCTCCCCTTTACATCGCCATTCATCAGCCCGTTCTCCCCCTCCCTGTCCGCGTTATTTTCACCCTGAAGCGGCTGTGTATAATCACCAGCTGGCATCCGAGTGATTATTTTCCACCACATATTGCTGTTTCCCGCCAAATTCAGCTTTTCCCGCCATATATTGAAATTCCTACCAAATACTGAACTGCTTTTCTCGCCAAATATATTGTTGTTACCACTAAATATTGAAAATCTCGCCAAATACAGTTGTTCCTGGCTTGTATTGTAGTTCCCGCCAAATACTGTACTGTTCTTCCCGCCACCTGTTGTATTTCCCGCCACCTGTTGTATTTCCCGCCATATACTGCATTTAACGCCTGGTAATATTAGTCCCGCCAAATAGTGCAGGAGTTCTAGCCAACTATTCCTATTCTCGCCAAATAGCCAAATATCGTGGCGTTGTTGATGGCCGGGAAGTTATTGTGTGTCAGCCCCAACAATATAGGCAACCACTGGGCACACACACACACACACACACAAAGTTTATATATATACACACACACACACAAAGTTTATATATACACACATATACTGTACACACACATACTCACACACACACACGTATACAGTGAAGGGGGGCGAGAGATATATGTAGGAATGCTGTGTAGGTATACCAGACTAACAAATGTCAACACAGCCAAAAAGATACATAAACAAACACACATACACAACCATCTACCAGCGAACATTATTGTCAACGCACACAGTCTATCGTTCCCAAATTTACCATCAAAATCCATCATGTACTAAAAACTCCAGTAAATATAAATATATAATGTGTTGTCATTACCATTAAAAATAGATTGTATATGTAAATTGTGGAAACGGGCTGTATAATATCTGCGTAATGTGTGTGTGTGTGTGTGTGTGTGTGTGTGTCCGTCAACAGGTGTTTGTAGCACACCACACGAGATTATTGGTTATAGAATTTCTCTATTCATATATTCTATACTGACGATGTGCTGGCGATTTATGAAAAGCATCCGTGAATATTTTACCATCACGAGCGCGCGAGCGTGTGTATGTGTGTGTTTGTGTATGTGTGTGTGTGTGTGAACGTGTGTAGCCCCTTGATGTTTGTGTTTAGAGGAAAATGACGTAACTAATGACAGGAGACTGGCACAATATTTACACAATATATAGAATTTGTTCAATAAGTCTGCTTCATAGACAGTAGTGGGTGTAGGTGGTGAGGTCAGGTCAGGTCAGGTGAAGTCAGGTCAGGTCAGGTCAGGTCAGGTCGGGTAGTCGCCAGCCTCCTCTCTGGTGTGTGGTGACAGATGCGCGTTCATAGCTATTAATGTTCAGCTAACTGTGGTCACCATTATTCTGTACATAACTACTCTCTCTCTCTCTCTCTCTCTCTCTCTCTTGAATCACCACCCCATCTTATTACACCTGAAGATTAACCACCCTCGTGTAAACCTAACGTAACTTAACCAAACCTGACATATTCTAACCTACATTATCCTAAACTGACCTGACCTAACCTAACCTCATCCCTGCAAATAGTGTTAATTTGGGGGTGAAACAAGCTGGGGCAGAGATTCTTCAGGTGATCCATAACACGACCTAACCTTACATGTGACCCCGTCTGAGCGTTAAGACTTGGTCAAAATCCACCCTCCCCCTTCACATAAAATCCTGGATCCGCCCGTGAAGACATCCATGTTCATGTTCATGTTATTTATAATATACAACAGCATGAAGAAGAACGAATAGATGAACAGCTTACTGAACCACCGGGCAGGTCAGGTCAAGTCAGGTCAGGAGGCGATGGTTGACCTGTGTGGCGAATCACCTGACTTGATGTGACCCTCGGGGAAGGTATAACGTTTGTTTGACCGAGAACTGCTCAGCCTAATAATAGTAATAATAATAATAATAATAATAATAATAATAATAATAATAATAATAATAATCACACATTGATACACTTAACAATACCTCGTTCACTTTACTACTACACTACACACTTAACACTTTAACTGATCCGAATCAACTTTGGGATCAACTGAAGATTAGCCTCCCATCTTATCCCAATTCAAGATTAATAATGAACATAACCTAATTTAACCTAACCCTCCCAAGTAACGTTCAGCAGGTGTGTTTAGAACATAAGAACATAAGAAAATAAGGAGTCTGCAATAGGCCGGTTGGCCTGTGCATGGCAGCTCCTGTCGAGAGTTACTTCCACTCTCTATCATCCATGAATCTATCTAGCCTCCTTTTGAAAGTTTCCTGAGTTCCCGCACTTACTACAAAGTTGCTAAGCTTGTTCCACTCGTCCACCACCCTATTTGTGAACCAGTTTCTTCCTATCTCCCTCCTAAACCTAAACTTATCCAACTTGAATCCGGATATTATAAGAACTTTATCTATATCCCCTTTATTGATTCCTTTCACCCACTTAAATACTTCTATCATATCTCCCCGCACTCTTCGTCTTTCTAGGGAATGCAAGTTAAGTTTCTTTAACCTATCCTGATATGGAAGGTTTCTAAGTCCCGGAATCATTTTTGTCATTCTTCGCTGCACCGACTCTCGTGAATTTATATCCATTCTATAATAAGGGCTCCAGAACTGAACCGCATAATCGAGGTGCGGCCTGACCAGCGCAAGATATAGTTGCAATAAGACCTCTGCACTCTTGTTACTTACACTTCTAGATATAAAACCCAATACTCTGTTTGCCTTATTTCGAACATTAACGCACTGTTTTCTAGGCCGTAGGTCCGGGCTTACAAGTACTCCTAGGTCTCTTTCACAAGTCGACTTCTCTAGGTTGATGTTGTTAAGGCTGTATACATTATAAGTATTTGTTCTTCCAATAATAATTTGAGGTTATACTAATCTTATTTAGCCTTAATACGTTTTACCATTACAGTATATTGTCTATTAACCTTTCTACCAAACACTTAGGTGATAAAGCAACCCTTAATTTATTTAGAATATACTAGATCATGACTATACATACTGCATACAAGTATTTGAACACTGAACAGATAAATTTTATTTCGAAGTTATTGTCAAGTGGTTGTCGTAAAATGTTCCAGCTGCCTTTACCAAAACAAACAAGGTCAAGGGTCATCATATTTTAATGGTTATACAGTTCGATGTTTAACTTCTAAATTTTATATTTCATCGTGGAACTTGAAAGACACTAACAATGAGTCAAACACGTGACCACAGGGAGAGTCGTCACCCGCCGGGAGTGACCTGACATATGTGACGTCAGCATGAGGGGCCTCATATACAAAAGGGGGTCTGAGGGTCCCGCACTTCACTCCACTTCCAGTGTTCCCACAGTGAACGTGTCAGCTGTGAAGTAGCTGCGTCAAGTCTTCACAACACTATACAGTGCTCCTGTTCGTATTACAACACTGCATCATGGAGTATGACCAAACACTTTGTTCCTCTACCGATAAGACTCTGACAGACGATGGCGACCTGGAGTTCGACCTTAACACTCAAGAGATAGGCTTCACGTGTCAACAGTGTCGGAGGACGTTTACGAAAAAAAGTTCTCTGGCAAATCATATGAAGGTTCACATGACCGAGAGAACTTTGGTGGTCTCCAACACTCCAGAGAGGAACCTCCAGTGTGAACACTGTCAGAAAATGTTTGCTAAGAAAAGTTCTTTGGTAAACCACGTAAAGATTCACACAAGAGAGTTGCTTCACCGTACAGAATCTCCAGAGACAGTGACGAAGTGTAAAGGCGCAACAAAGAATGTGAGAATGAAGCAATTTAAGTGTACAGAGTGTAGCAAAAGTTATACAGAACGTAGAGCTCTCCAGATTCACATACGATCACACACAGGTGAGAGGCCGTTCCAGTGTTCTGAATGTGGGAAAGATTTTGCTAGTGAACGAAGTCTGCGTAATCACATCAGTCGTCATAGTGCACAGAAAAACTACCGGTGTTTACAGTGTGACAAGACCTTCAGCCACCGTAATTACCTACTGGTCCATATGCGGAGTCACTCTGGAGAGAAGCCCTTCGAGTGTCCTGAGTGCAACAAGCCTTTCGGCAGACGGGATCTCCTGAGGGAGCACCTGAAACTCCATGCAGGGATAAAACCTTACAGGTGTACAGACTGTAATAAGACCTTCACCTGTAGGAGTAACTTTAGAAAACACATCCTGACTCACTCGGCGGTGAAGTCGTTTACGTGTGATCGATGTGGTCAAGGATACAACTACAAAAGTACTCTCAAGGAACATGTTTGTGGCCGCTCGAGGAAGAAGACGACACAAGATCAACTACCGTATAGCAGCACCCCGCCCCCTGTTAAGATGGAAGAGGAGGTTATATTTGTCAAGGACGAAGTTTGTGTTTAGTTTTTTTTAATATATGTTTTACCTTTTTAATCTTGTTAGTTACTTATCTCCTTTTCTCTCCTTTGTAACACGAATAAATATTTACAGACAGAACCTAATGTATTTTCTATATCCTCAATTATCTACAAAACATCTAAGAATCATTGATTTTTAAATTGGTTATAATGAAGCTGTTCTTGTAGCAGTAGAGGAAAGGTATGATATTAATAACGTGTCCTCTCCAGGTTAATAATGTGTGTTTGTTAATTAATTCCCAGACAACGAACACGAAAGATACATTTGAGATTCGTGTGTGTTTACTAGAGAGAAAAATAGATACATAAAATACACATATAAGTGACTCGTTACCACCACAAAGTATACAATGTTGCGTTTCCTCCACCGTTTACCTCTACCGTTTTCCTCCACCATTTACCTCCATCATTTTCCTCCAATACCAGTGAGGCAAACTTGTGTCTATAGCCTCATCCTGTCCTCATCTACACTGACCAATAAAAACTGTTTACCTAGTGGAAAACAATAACAAAGTTCTTATCACCGTAACAAGAACAACCGCATAACAATAAACCACTAATAACAAATAAACTACAAAAAACCCATGAACATACTTTAGCCATGTTAACAATGACAATTACTTTGAATTGAACAACAAAAGCTGTAATATACCCAAAACTTTAGTATTAGCAACAACAATAAAAACTTTAATAATACCAATAACAACAAAAGCACCAATAATACAAAAAAATATAATTTCCAACATATTAACAACAAAAGCAATTCAACACTGTACCTGACAAGTGAAATGGTATTTGTTTTAAAAAGAGACAAATTATAGGAACCCCCCTCCCTACCACCACCACCACCCAGGGTACAACAGTGAGTATGTGTCTCTGTCTGAAAGAGAATACTATGTGTGTGTGTGTTCGTATAATTACTCGCCTGAACATTAGCCACCCAATTTATTTCATATGATGATTAGACGCCCCAACACTAATCTGACTTAGCCTAATCATCAGGTGAAATAAGCTGGAGTATCCAATCATCAGGTGAAACAAACGGACGCATCTAATCTCAGTGACACTCTCAATTCCACACCATTTCTCAACTCCCTACAGCAGGTAACTCAGGTAAACACAGACCTTCATCAATGTATCACAAAGGTAAACACTCATCCCTAATACACGTTAATGACCAGCAGGTAAACACTAACTACTAATTATACCTGATGCCAGAACCTCTCTAGTATTACCCTGTGGTGTGGAGAGAGGGGAGGAGTCAGGTGTTCTTGATGAATAGGACAAATGAAGTGGAGAAAGAGAGGAGATGGAGATAGTGATGATAAATGCTTAACTAAGGTCGGTCACTGTGGCGTAGTGGGCGACAGATCGAGGTTATTACAGATTGAACTGCATTAGAATCCCGGTGTAATGGTATAACCTGGTGTGGGAGGGGAAGGAAGAGGCGGGGAGATACTCAGATTCCTCTCTTGTGTTCTGTTTTTTATGGGGATTATCCCACCCGGTCACAGGTCACTGACACATCGGGGGGGAGGGGGGGTGAAAATGTAATAATAATTCATAGTAAATAAAATTTTAAATAGAAAATTAAAAATAATAATAATAAGGAAACACAAAAATAAAAAAAAAGATCAACAGTGAGAAACAATATACTGTATGTTGTGTTGTCAATGGTAAGAGAAACAATTGAGATCCTGCAATTGTGTGTAAATGAGGCAGAAAGTCAGATCAGCAACCTGGGACTTGGTCACAATTTTTGTGATGCCATATGGCAGCAGGGTCTACCATTAGACAACACATTATGCTTTCAATATCTTTCCAGGCGTTAGTACCTCCCTGTTTGGTAGCTGCTTACTACCTACTACCTAATTGCAAAGAAACTAAGACCAATGTATGTATACAAAAATACACGGATATACAGACAGTTACATATACGGCAAAAAATAAACGCCATCCATAACACACACACTACCCATCATGTTGCAACACACAATGCATGTATTCAATCAGTCAGACATTGACACACACACTGTACCCTCACACCTGTTACTCTCACGATGGGACACACCTGTAGAGGAGGGTGGCGGCCATAGTGGGAGTGTGTCCATTCTGAAATTATTGTCTGTTGATATTTTATCCATATTGGGATATTGTTCGGTGGTCCAGGTACAGTAGTGATAGGTGGGTGTAATGGAAACATGATTTTACCTGGTTAAGAGCTAATTTATTCATACAGGTGAATGTTTATTGGTGTGTCAGAGATATTCTACATTTGTGTGTGTGTAAATACATATATTTAACTGTACAATCTATTCAATTTTTCTTCTTTAGATGTGAAGAGGGGGGAGGGGGGTAAGGAAGGAGGGGGGATCTACCAGGACCCCCTCCCCCCCTTAACACAGCCAGATCTCAATATTAGTGTCAAGTTGTCAACAAATATATATATTCCTAACTAGAGTCATGGCGTCACTCGGTTGTTGCAATGTATACCTGATTGCAGTGTTAGTTGCAAAAATATTCGTGTCTATAAAAATTGAGAGCAAATATAATTATCAATCACTTAAACACAGAATATAATTTTAAGGTGTAAACGACATTGTTCGGCTAATTGTTTACCTTTGTTTGTACACCCGTTGTAAAGACTCATTGTTTACACCACACCTGTTGTATACCCCAACTGCTTACACCTGCGATATATATATATATATATATATATATATATATACATACATATACACAAGGTAAACTATAAAGAACATGTATAATAACAAGTCGTACACAATAACATTTAAACTATAATAATTTTACCCCATTTTTCAACACCAATACAAAAAAATCCTCGTTACAAGAGAAGCAATTGACAGTGATGGTGTTCATCGGAGTCACTGTACCCGGGTTGTATAATGATGTACACGTGTACTGATATATCTATTCTCCTGAGAACCTTTACTGTCACGTGAGAAAAACAATAATGGAGGAATGTAATATTTTCCCTACTATTATCACGAGTTTTGTCTGTTTTTCTTTATTGCCTTAGAGTTATTATTGTATTTATGTTTTTATTCCTTTATCAAGAGTTCTATTGGTAATTCTTGTATATTTCTTTTATTCTAATTTCTTGGTTTCTCGAGATTTCTTTCTTACTGACGGTGGCGGCGAAGGAGGAAGAGTGGACGTGTAGAGGTCAGTAAACCTCGGCCTCCTCTCCGTCACCAGGGGTTGAAGCAGATAAGGTCTTAGCTGATGCCTCTCAATAAGTGAGCTTTCGTGCCCGTTCAACCCTGGTGGCGACCGATCCATGTGACTCGAGTCCTCAAAACTTCCGTACGTTTAATTTCCCTCTAATTGACATGTGGGAACGCCTCCAAAGTGCCCACAGTATGATATGAGAACGCCTCTGACCTCCTTACAGATGGGTCATAACAAAGATAATGTCGAAATTTCACTGAGACTAGTGATGCGGTACCCTAGATTACCTGTATATTAGACACCATGGTTTACTTCACCTATTGATTAATCATTCTAACGTTACCTGTCGGAGGGGGGGGGGTTAGTTTAGGTTTAAGTTGGTTAGATTAGCGTTTACGTGTTTAGTTAACAGGTGAAATAAACTGGGGTGTTTCATCTTCAGGTGAACCTGTACCTGCACATACTGTAAGGGAAAATAACAAACATAAGTGTATTTAGGATTCATAGCAGTTATGATGATGCCCCGCTTTATTCCTACCACACACACACACAAACACCCCCCTCCACCACACAAACACCCCCCTCCACCACACAAACACGCACAACAGCCCCCCTCCACCACACACACAAACACGCACAAACATACACACACAAACACCCCCCTCCACCACACACACACACAAAACACCCCCTCCACCACACACACACACACACACAAACACCCCTCCACCACACACACACACACACCCCCCTCCACCACACAAACACGTACAACATACACACACAAACACCCCTCCACCACACACACACAAACACCCCCTCCACCACACACACACACACAAACACCCCCTCCAACACACACACACACACAAACACCCCCTCCACCACACACACACACAAACACCCAACACACACACACACACAAACACCCCTCCACCACACACACACACACACAAACACCCCCTCCACCACACACACACACAAACACCCCCCTCCACCACACACACACACAAACACCCCTCCAACACACACACACACACAAACACCCCTCCACCACACACACACACACAAACACCCTCCACCACACACACACACACACAAACACCTCCAACACACACACACACACACAAACACCCCCTCCACCACACACACACACAACACCTCCACCACACAAACACGCACAAACATACACACACAAACACCCCCCCTTCACCACACACACACACACACAAACACCCCCTCCACCACACACACATTCACATTAAACACCCCCCACACACACACACACACACACTCACGTACACCTAACACGCCGTCCAGGAGAGAGAAATGAAAAGGAAATCGCAGAAGGTTGGACGTGCAGGGAAAGTGACCTAGCATGAGCAGGGGGGTGAGGTATACAGGTCAGACGGCAGGAAATGACTCTCACGGGACTGGGTCAACTTAAAGTCAAGATAAGATACAAGGGGTCTTCACGACGGGTCATCTAAGGTCAAATCAAAGTGTTGGTCATCAAGCTTAACCTGCTCAAAGTAATACCATCATAAACTTGAATTCATCACCATTACTACCACCTTCACCACCACCGCCATCACTTTCACCACCACTACCATTACCATCAATTCATCAGACATAACCACACACACACACACACACACACACACACACACACCCCACACATACACACATACATACGAATCCAGGTAAAAAAGTCACAGGAAAAAAGTCGCCCCACACCTATGGAATGTGCATGACGCCACCATGAACAACAATGCTCGTACCAACAACATTTGTGAAAGGTGGAATAATAAGTTGTTCAACCTCGTCGGTCACTACCATCCCTCAATCTGGCGCGTCATTGAATGGTTTCAGCTTGAAGAAGCGACAGTGAGCACCATTATCAAGCAGGATGCTGTTGGCAACCCACCTCAAGGAAGAGTTCGTCGACGCTATGTGCAGAACGCCTTCGTGTGTTGCATGACGGGAGGATCACAAGACTGTAACAGATTTTCTTCGTGGCGTCTGTTGGAATAATCGTCTTATTCATCAACAGTGACATAAGCAAGTTTGCGGATGACACCAAAATAGGGCGGCAAATTAATTCAGGGCAGGATGCCAATGCATTACAGGAGGATCTAAATAAACTGCAGGGGTGGTCTGGAAAATGGCAAATGAAATTCAACACCAGCAAGTGCAGCGTACTTAATATTGGAAGAACAAATACTTATAATGTATACAGCCTTAACAACATCAACCTAGAGAAGTCGACTTGTGAAAAAGACCTAGGGGTACTTGTAAGCCCGGACCTACGGCCTAGAAAACAGTGCGTTAATGTTCGAAATAAGGCAAACAGAGTATTGAGTTTTATATCTAGAAGTGTAAGTAACAAGAGTGCAGAGGTCTTATTGCAACTATATCTTGCGCTAGTCAGGCCGCACCTCGATTATGCGGTTCAGTTCTGGTGCCCCTACTTTAGAATGGATATCAATTCACTAGAGTCGGTGCAGCGAAGAATGACAAAAATGATTCCGGGACTTAGAAACCTTCCATATCAGGATAGGTTAAAGAAACTTAACTTGCATTCCCTAGAAAGACGAAGAGTGCGGAGATATGATAGAAGTATTTATGGGTGAAAGGAATCAATAAAGGGGATATAGATAAAGTTCTTATAATATCCGAGCAGGATAGACTCCGGAGCAACGGATTCAAGTTGATAAGTTTAGGTTTAGGAGGAGATAGGAAGAAACTGGTTCACAAATAGGGTGGTGGACGAGTGGAACAAGCTTAGCAACTTTGTAGTAAGTGCGGGAACTCTGGAAAGTTTCAAAAGGAGGCTAGATAGATTCATGGATGATAGAGAGTGGTAGTAACTCTCGACAGGAGCTGCCATGCACAGGCCAACCGGCCTATTGCAGACTCCTTATTTTCTTATGTTCTTATGTTCTTAACACTAAATATACATGTAATACCATGCTATTATGTAAGTTGTTTTCAACGTGTACATGTCATGTAAGCACTTCAATAAATGACTGTTTTAAAGGTTTCTAATAAACTCGGATTTGTTTCATTGCCTTGTATTGTCAGTACTTCAATAAATGACTGTTTTAAAGGTTTTTAGTAAACTGATTTTTTTCGAGTGTTTATAATGCTATGACATTATGTATGTTGTTTTCAATGTGTACCTGTTATATATTGCCAATAAACGACTGACATAATGTTTTTGCTTCATTGCCTTGTATTGTCAGTTAATAAGCGACGTAAAATACTATTTGTTTTATTACTTTAATGGGGGTGCTGGTGGTAGAGTGGTACCGCTCTTGCCTTCGCAAGCGAGATGTCACGGGTTCGATTCCCGGGCCGGTGGAAGTTGTTTGGACTTACTTCCTGGCCCCCATTAGTCCCTGTTCACCTAGCAGTAAAGTAGGTACCTGGTGTAAGTCGAAAGTTGCGAATTCGTATTCGGGGACAAGTTGTTGGAGCTTCCAATAACTTGATGACATAAACCATTGACTCTTTAGGCTTCTACGCCCTTGACTCATGAGACATAAAGGCAAGCATGAACTTAGCATGCTTCCCTGTTGGGCGCTGTAAACGCTTCTGCGCTTCACCTTACACAAGGATGTAGGGGAGTCTAATAAATAATAATAAAAAATTACTTTAATCAGTATCTATGGTGTTTAGTGGAAATGTGACATTTTTTTCCTGTAACTTTTTTTCCTAGCCAAAATTGTGACTTTTTTCTGTGATTTTTTTTCCTGTGACTTTATTACCGGCTCATACACTGCCATCCAGAGCTAGTAAGATTCAATTCTGGGAAGAGGTCATCATTTACTGAACAAAGTGCGCTATTCATTACACGCCAACTACAATTGCAACACGTTGGTTGTAATGGCCAATAAATACCAGAAAACGGTAGTTATAATAATAATGATAAAATAATAAGAATTACTGTTGATGGTGATAATGGTATGATGGTGGTAGTAGTGGTGGTAATGGTAGTAGAGGCAGTAGTGGTGGTGATGGTGGTAGTGATAGTAGAGGCAATAGTGGCAGTAGTAGAAGCAGTAGAGGCAGTAGTAGAGGCATTAGTAGTGGTAGTAGTAGTGGTAGTAGGTGTATCACACAGTGTTATATAAACACACCGGGAAAATAAGAAGAACTTACACGGAAGTGTCACTCTTCACTACTTGTGGCTGATGTACACTGCCCACCAGCTCTCTCTCTCTCTCCGCTCACACACACACACACACACACACACATACTCTGTCTTTGTCATTTTCACACTTGCTCATTTTCTCTCTTCCTCTCACACTCGTTCCCTTTCTCTCTTTCTCTCACATTCGCTCCTTTTCTTTCTCTCCCCCTCTTCCACTTGCTCTTTTTTTTCTCTCTCTCTCTAAAAGTACAATAATACCAGTCTAGGCCACCCACCTCCTGACCAAGACTTACTGTGGGTGTGTTCACTAACTTGGCAACACTGAGTCATCCTTTCAACTACAAGACAAATATCTCCACCCCAGATTAACCACCCTAACCTAACCTAACCTAACCTAACCTAACCTAACACTAACCTAACACTAACCTAACACTAACCTAACACTAACCTAACCTAACACTAACCTAACACAAACCTAACCTAACACTAACACTAACCTAACACTAACCTAACCTAACACTAACCTAACACTAACCTAACACTAACCTAACCTAACACTAACCTACCAGATCAAGTCAGGTTAAGTAAGGTAAATTTAGGTTGGGTAGAGATCATTGCTGGGTAGGTTACGTTAAAATATGTCAGGGTATTTTCAGGTCAGGTCAGGTTAGGTTAGGTCAGGTAAGCTTAAGGTTGTGTCATGTCAGGTTAGGTTAGGTCAGGTAAGCTTAAGGTTGTGTCATGTCAGGTTAGGTTTGGTTACGTAAGGTGTCCAATCATCAGGTGAAATAAACTAGGGTGTCTAATAATCAGGTGAAATAAACTAGGGTGTCTAATCATCAGGTGAAATAAACTAGGGTGTCTAATAATCAGGTGAAATAAACTAGGGTGTCTAATCATCAGGTGAAAATAAACTAGGGTGTCTAATAATCAGGTGAAATAAACTAGGGTGTCTAATAATCAGGTGAAATAAACTAGGGTGTCTAATAATCAGGTGAAATAAACTAGGGTGTCTAATAATCAGGTGAAATAAACTAGGGTGTCTAATCTCAGGTGAAATAAACTAGGGTGTCTAATCATCAGGTAAAATAAACTAGGGTGTCTAATCATCAGGTAAAATAAACTAGGGTGTCTAATAATCAGGTGAAATAAACTAGGGTGTCTAATAATCAGGTGAAATAAACTAGGGTGTCTAATCATCAGGTAAAATAAACTAGGGTGTCTAATAATCAGGTAAAATAAACTAGGGTGTCTAATAATCAGGTGAAATAAACTAGGGTGTCTAATCATCAGGTAAAATAAACTAGGGTGTCTAATCATCAGGTAAAATAAACTAGGGTGTCTAATAATCAGGTAAAATAAACTAGGGTGTCTAATCATCAGGTGAAATAAACTAGGGTGTCTAATCATCAGGTGAAATAAACTAGGGTGTCTAATAATCAGGTGAAATAAACTAGGGTGTCTAATAATCAGGTGAAATAAACTAGGGTGTCTAATCATCAGGTAAAATAAACTAGGGTGTCTAATCATCAGGTGAAATAAACTAGGGTGTCTAATAATCAGGTGAAATAAACTAGGGTGTCTAATAATCAGGTGAAATAAACTAGGGTGTCTAATAATCAGGTGAAATAAACTAGGGTGTCTAATCATCAGGTGAAATAAACTAGGTGTCTAATAATCAGTGAAATAAACTAGGTGTCTAATAATCAGGTGAAATAAACTAGGGTGTCTAATAATCAGGTGAAATAAACTAGGGTGTCTAATAATCAAGGTGAAATAAACTAGGGTGTCCAATAATCAGGTGAAATAAACTAGGGTGTCTAATAATCGGATGAAATAAACTAGGGTGTCTAATAATCAGGTGAAATAAACTAGGGTGTCTAATCATCAGGTGAAATAAACTAGGGTGTCTAATAATCAGGTGAAATAAACTAGGGTGTCTAATAATCAGGTGAAATAAACTAGGTGTCTAATAATCAGGTGAAATAAACTAGGTTGTCTAATAATCAGGTGAAATAAACTAGGGTGTCTAATCATCAGGTGAAATAAACTAGGGTGTCTAATCATCAGGTGAAATAAACTAGGGTGTCTAATCATCAGGTGAAATAAACTAGGGTGTCTAATCATCAGGTAAAATAAACTAGGGTGTCTAATCATCAGGTGAAATAAACTAGGGTGTCTAATCATCAGGTAAAATAAACTAGGGTGTCTAATCATCAGGTAAAATAAACTAGGGTGTCTAATCATCAGGTAAAATAAACTAGGGTGTCTAATCATCAGGTGAAATAAACTAGGGTGTCAAATAATCAGGTGAAATAAACTAGGGTGTCTAATAATCAGGTAAAATAAACTAGGGTGTCTAATAATCAGGTGAAATAAACTAGGGTGTCTAATCATCAGGTGAAATAAACTAGGGTGTCTAATAATCAGGTGAAATAAACTAGGGTGTCTAATAATCAGGTGAAATAAACTAGGGTGTCTAATAATCAGGTGAAATATACTAGGGTGTCTAATCATCAGGTGAAATAAACTAGGGTGTCTAATAATCAGGTGAAATAAACTAGGGTGTCTAATCTTCAGGTGATCCGGTCCCGCTCTCACCTGATTATAATTACAAAATGAGTCATTATCTACGTTGACTCTCACCTGGGAAAAAATATAATCCCTAATACGGAAAATATACGTTAATCAGTGAGGTTAGGTTAGGTTTTTGAGGTGACGTAACATAGGCCAAAATTAACACCTCAAATTATGAAATGTTAGACCTGAGTTAAGATGAATCACCCTAGAGGAATATTTTTACGGAAAGGATGAGTAATGATGAGAAATATTACCCAGAAGGTGAGTAACGGAAAGGAGGAAGATAGGTACGTACAACACCCAGAAGATGAGTAAATATGAGGAATATTACCCAGGAGATGAGTAAAGGAAGAAAGAAAGATAGAAAGAACAACCAGATGATGAATGAAGATAAGGAAATATTACCCAGGAGATGTGAGTAACCAGAGTAAACAACAAACAACAACAACAAACAATAACAACAACAACAACAATAGCACCAGTCTCTCCCCTTCAACACTAAAAACATCGGCTATCGTAATTGTAACCGAGCGATAATTATGATCGTAAGTTCTGACTCAGGTAAACAGCAGGTAAGGGGTTTCTTAATTAAATTCATTAATCTTGTTTATTTTTTATCTACAGGTGAAGTGGTGGAAGGTGATAGTGATTTGTTATTGATGAGTTATGGGAGAAGATTATGGGATGCTTATAAATATTTAGATAATGATTAAGTGTTGTTTATTAAGGGAAAAATCTGTCTCTGTCTGTCTCTGTCTGTGTCTGTCTGTCTCTGTCTGTATCTGTCTGTCTGTCTGTCTCTGTCTGTATCTGTCTGTCTCTATCTGTCTGTCTGTGTCTGTCTCTCTGTCTGTATCTGTCTGTATCTGTCTGTCTGTCTGTCTCTGTCTGTCTCTATCTGTCTGTCCCTATCTGTCTGCTGTGTCTGTCTCTCTGTCTGTCTGTGTCTGTCTCTCTGTCTGTATCTGTCTGTCTGTCTGTCTGTATCTGTCTGTCTGTGTCTGTCTCTGTCTGTATCTGTCTGTCTCTATCTGTCTGTCTCTATCTGTCTGTGCTGTGTCTGTCTCTCTGTGTCTGTGTCTGTCTGTCTGTCTGTATCTGTCTGTCTGTCTGTCTGTCTGTCTGTATCTGTCTGTATCTGTCTGTCTGTCTGTATCTGTCTGTCTGTATCTGTCTGTCTGTCTGTCTGTCTGCCTGTCTGTATCTGTCTGTCTGTCTGTATCTGTCTGTCTATCTGTCTGTCTGTCTGTCTGTCTCTCTGTCTGTATCTCTCTGTCTGTATCTGTCTGTCTCAGCCTGTCTCTGTCTGTATCTGTCTCCTGTCTGTCTCTATCTGTATCTGTCTGTCTGTCTGCTCTCTGTCTGTATCTGTCTGTCTCCATGTCTTTCTGTCTGTCTCTGTCTGTCTCTGTCTGCCTGTAAGCTTTGTGTCTCTATCTGTCTGTATCTGTCTGTCTCTATCTGTCTGTATATGTCTGTCTGTGTCTGTCTCTCTATCTACATATCTGTCTGTCTGTCTGTATCTGTCTGTCTGTATCTGTCTGTCTCTATCTGTCTGTATATGTCTGTCTGTGTCTGTCTCTCTGTCTGTATCTGTCTGTCTGTATCTGTCTGTCTCTATCTGTCTGTATCTGTCTGTCTGTGTCTGTCTCTCTGTCTGTATCTGCCTGTCTCTTGCCATAACACATCACCACGCCTACATCACCCTTACCACCACCACCATGATTACCACTATCACACCACTCAACCATCACCCCCCTCACAACCAACCACACCCCAACCACACCTACACCACACCTACACCACACCTACACCACACCTACACCACACCTACACCACCACCAGACAACAGACCGTCTATCACACAGCACACGTCACCCACCATTGACCTGGATAATAACACAAGATTATCCCCCTAATGAGTGGGTGATTATGACGACCCAACATTGATTACAAGGACACCACCATAAGGAGGGGACCCAAGGGCGCTTATAGTTCAAGGGCGTCTGTGTCTTAAGGTCCTACTTGTAAGGGGAGAAGGCGAGGGTATCCCGTCCTCCTTCGACTGATAACACAACCTGGATTTATCCCTTAATATTAAACTAAGATTAGAATGTAACTTTAAGTGAAGAAAATAGATAAGAAATAGGGTAAGAAAATATAGTTAGTGTAAAGCAAATCAGTAAACAACATACAAGTAAACAATCAAGTAATTAAACAAACAAGTAAGCAAACAAATTAACCAATAAGCAAGTAAACAAACCATTTAACCAATAAACAACCAACTAAACATCAAACTAGTAAACAAAAGACAAGTAAACAATCACGTAAACAAGTAAACAAGAGACAAGTAAACAATCACGTAAATAAATAAACAAAAGACAAGAAAACAATCACGTAAACAAGTAAACAAGAGACAAGTAAACAATCACGTAAATAAATAAACAAGAGACAAGTAAACAATCACGTAAACAAGTAAACAAGCCAGCAAACACAAACAAACACACACAAGTCACCTCACTACTTATCAACATCTCGGGTTAAAATGTTGGAAGTGAAATCGGTCAAGTGGTTTACCAGGCACAATATCTACCCCCCCTCCCCTCCTTCCCCCTCTCTCTCCTTCCCCCTCCCCTCCTTCCCCCTCTCTCTCCTTTCTCCTCTTTCTCTCTCCCTCCTTCCCTATCCCTTCATTCTTCCTCCTTTTCCTTCTATTCCTTTCATTCCTTACCCCCTCTCCCCCATCCTTCCATCTCTCCTTCTTCCCCTTTCTCCTTCTCTCTCCCCCATTCCTTCCACCTCACCTCTTCCTCCTCATCCTTCCCTCCTCCTTTACTGCTCTCCCTCCCCCCTTCCCCCCAACAGGTGAGTTCGATAACCACTCTCAGTCAACACAGTAATTAACCCCCTAAAAATATTTCCCCCAGTCCAAGAAGGAACATAACCCTGAGATATACGCAACATAATCACAAAACTCTTACTACAACCCGGAACATTTCTCGGTCGTTAACCCTTAGAAAGAGAGAGAGAGAGAACTAACCTAATCCTCCTTCATTTGGCGTCTCATGAAATCTTGGTTACAGAAGTTAGTGTGATGTTGTTTTTTCTTGTGTTGTTTATATTTGTTTTTGAAGGAGGGAAGGGGGTAGGGGGTTAGGAGTAGGAGGAGAGAGAGAGAGAGAGAGAGAGAGAGGAGAAAACATACATACAGACAAAGACCGTGAATATACACACAAAGACCAAGGAAAACGGGAAATTGACCTACGACAAACTTACAAGGACCAACTCCACTAAATCGAGAGGAAGAGAGAGAATTAAACCCCATGAACTCACTTACTCCAGGTATTTTCCAGTTAAAACGATTTCATTTTCATTCTCGTGGTGGCACTGAATCACTGCCGCCCAACCAACCGACCCACTCAGGCACTTTTTCCCACTAGCCCACCCACCTACTCCTATCGCCCGCCCACCCACTAACTCCCACGGACCAGTTGGATTCTTGTACCCAGAGCTACACACACACACACATCGTACTCTATCACCCATCTTACCTACTTATCTACTCATCCACCCACCCATAATATTCACCAGCCCACCCACTCATCCATCCCCGTCACCCACTTATCTATCCCTTCACCCACCGACTCATTCTTACACCCACTCACTCATCCATCACCAATCCTCTCATTCATTTATACAGTATCATACATCCACTCACTCACCCATTCACTCACCCAACCTTAACCAGATCTTACCCAGCAGTGGCACCTTTAATGATATAATTAATGGCACTTAATAACCCCAATTAACGCTAAAAAAAAGTACCAAATTACTATCGTTAAAAAAAATTATCCTAATATCTAACTGTTATTAAGGATAGGAATTAATTAAGGTGAATTGATTACGTTAATTAAGAAGTTAAAAATGAAGTAATATGTAGTAATTAGTAAGTTAAAATTCATTCTCATTATTTTAACATTTTATTAATGAGAGTTGAATTTATTTTTAACATGAGGGAATAATTGTTAAGTGAAATTAACTTATAAAAACTAACGTGAAAATCCGGGCATTATTATTATTATTAGTAGTAGTAGTAGTAGTAGTAGTAGTAGTAGTAGTAGTAGTAGTAGTATAGACAAATGGTATTAAATCCAGGTATAAATGTCGTAATGGGATGAGAGTGTTAACAACATTGTGTCATCATTAAAAAGATGATACATGTCCTCCTGTCTGTCTGTCTGTCTGTCTGTCTGTTGTTTATGTGAGGAGAATGACTTAGGTGTTATAAAGGACTTTGTTTTGTGTTTAGTGATGTTATTGTGTGTGTGTGTGTGTGTGGTGAGTGAGTGTGGTGGAGTGTGTGAGTGTGAGTGAGTGTGTGGTGTGTGTGTGTGTGTGTGTGTGTGTGTGAGTGTGTGTGTGTGTGTGAGTGTGTGTGTGGTGTGTGTGGTGTGTGAGTGTGTGTGTGTGTGTGTGTGTGTGTGTGTGTGTGGTGTGTGTGTGTGTGTGTGTGTGTGAGTGTGTGTGTGTGTGTGTGTGTGTGTGTGTGTGTGTGTGTGTGTGTGTGTGTGTGTGAGTGTGTGTGTGTGTGTGTGTGTGTGTGTGTGTGTGTGTGTGTGTGTGTGTGTGTGAGTGTGTGTGTGTGTGTGTGTGTGTGTGTGTGTGTGTGTGTGTGTGTGTGTGTGTGTGTGAGTGTGTTGTGTGTGTGTGTGTGTGTGTGTGTGTGTGTGTGTGGTGTGTGTGGGTGTGTGTGTGTGTGTGTGGTGTGTGTGTGTGTGTGTGTGTGTGTGTGTGTGTGTGTGTGGTGTGTGTGAGTGTGTGTGTGGTAGTGTGTGTGTGAGTGTGTGTGTGTGTGTGTGTGTGTGTGTGTGTGTGTGTGTGTGTGTGTGTGGTGTTGTGTGTGTGAGTGTGTGTGTGTGTGTGTGTGTGTGTGTGTGTGTGTGTGTGTATGGTGTGTGTGGGAGTGTTGTGTGTGTGTGTGTTGGGTGTGTGTGTGTGTGAGTGTGTGTGTGTGTGTGTGTGTGTGTGTGTGTGTGTGTATGTGTGTGTGTGTGTGTGAGTGTGTGTGTGTGTGTGTGTGTGTGTGAGTGGTGTGTGTGTGTGTGTGTGTGTGTGTGTGTGTTGTGTGTGTGTGTGTGTGTGTGTGTGTGTGTGTGTGTGTGTGTGTGTGTGTGTGTGTGTGTGTGTGTGTGTGTGTGTGTGTGTGTGTGTGTGTGTGTGTGTGTGTGTGTGTGTGTGTGTGTGTGTGTGTGTGTGTGTGTGTGTGTGTGTGTGTGTGTGTGTGTGTGTGTGTGTGTGTGTGTGTGTGTGTGTGTGTGTGTGTGTGTGTGTGTGTGTGTGTGTGTGTGTGTGTGTGTGTGTGTGTGTGTGTGTGTGTGTGTGTGTGTGTGTGTGTGTGTGTGTGTGTGTGTGTGTGTGTGTGTGTGTGTGTGTGTGTGTGTGTGTGTGTGTGTGTGTGTGTGTGTGTGTGTGTGTGTGTGTGTGTGTGGTGTGTGTGTGTGTGTGTGTGGTGTGTGTGTGTGTGTGTGTGTGTGAGTGTGTGTGTGTGTGTGTGTGTGTGTGTGTGTGTGTGTGTGTGTGTGTGTGTGTGTGTGTGTGTGTGTGTGTGTGTGTGTGTGTGTGTGTGTGTGTGTGTGTGTGTGTGTGTGTGTGTGTGTGTGTGTGTGTGTGTGTGTGTGTGTGTGTGTGTGTGTGTGTGAGTGAGTGAGTGTGTGTGTGTGGTGAGTGTGTGAGTGAGTGACAACAGTCTAGATCTGCATTGACAACATCCCAAGGGGTGGGGAGGGGAAGGGTGAAGGCCTCCTTAGGGGCTGACCACTGGAGGCTGCATATTGATCTGTCTGTCTGTCTGTCTGTCTGCTTGTCTGTCTGTCTGCTTGTCTGCTTGTCTGTCTGTCCGCCAAGATGCTGCCACAACCTTTTTCGACCTGACTGACAGCCTGCCTGGGAGTAGTCGATTACAGACATTCACCCCTTGATCCTCCCACACAGTCTGCCTTCCACTCAGTCTGCCAGTCCTTCACTACACATAGTCTGCCTTCCACTCAGTCTGCCAGTCCTTCACTACACACAGTCTGCCTTCCACTCAGTCTGCCAGTCCTTCACTACACACAGTCTGCCTTCCACTCAGTCTGCCAGTCCTCTGCTATACATAGTCTGCCAGTCCTCTACTACACACAGTCTGTCTTCCGCTCAGTCTGCCAGTCCTCTACTACACACAGTCTGTCTTCCGCTCAGTCTGCCACAAGGACAAACACCATAGCCAGTAAGAGAGAGAGAGAAAGAAAGAAAGAAAGAAAAAAGTAAGAAAAACGAGATTCCCTCTCCCGCCCCTCCTCTCAATGACAGACCACGAGCACCCTGGAAACTGAACGATGAGAGACTGAAACGATCAAACACACACACACAAACACTCCCCCATCCCACACACTTTCTCTTACTTACCCCCAACTAAGTCAAACAGGTGTGAAAATTCCTCCTCTCAGGTAACATACACCCAGACCTACAAAATACCAAGTAACAGCCTTAAAGAAAATGTAACTTGTGGAAGCCCTTTGGGTAGGAGACTTAACCAAAAGAATCTCTCACTGAACCGTAACTTCACGTGAAATATTTTATACTAAGACTTTTATCCAGTATTGCGGAAGTGTGTTGTAAAGAGAAAGTAAAAGTCAGGTGTAAAAACGCCATCAAAAGACATCTTACAGAATGCTTAACAATATATCTATTTTTTTTATAAGAAGAACATTGAAATATACTGAATAAAAGGAATAATATTGGAACCCCTTCATACGATACTCTTTTATAAACTTAACACCTCAAACAGAACAATATCAACAATTCCTAAAAAAAAAAAATCTTTCGCAATATCGCCAACCAAGAGAAAAAAATTCACTGCAATATCGTTAAGGAAGAAAATAAAAGACACACACAAATTATATACACACAGTAATAACGCTCATCCTAACTAAAGCAAAGATCGTGGTGGGTGATAGTGGTGACCTCCTCCTGCCCCGCCCTGCCAGACGTTGCTTCAGATGCTGCCAGGGGATTTGGGGAGAAAGTGTCGTTCCCCCTTTCCTTTACTCTCCTACCTTAATAATGGAAAATGAAGACATGGCTTAAATCTCTCTCTCTCCTTCTCTCTCTCTCTTACACAGCCCCCCTCTCTCTCTCTCTCTCTCCTTCTCTCTCTCTCTCTTTCTCTCTCTCTCTTACACAGCCCCCCCCCTCTCTCTCTCTCTCTCAAGATCCTCCCTCTCTCTTTCCATCACACGGTACCCCTCCACTCTCTCTCTCTCTCTATTTCCCACGGCGGTACCCCTTCTCCCTCTCTCTCCGATATCCCCTCTCTCTCTCTATCTCCCACGGTACCCCTCCACCCCCCCCTCTGTCTCTCTCTATCTCCCGCGGTCCCCCTCCCCCTCTCTCTCTCCCTTCCTCCATCTCTCAGGAGTTGGTAAATTGACTTTCATTTCAGTGACTGACTCCACTTTAGGTTAGAAGGTAGTCGTCGGGGACGGCTGCTGGACGCTGTGCTTCAGAGACTGCAAGTTGCTACCAGTGTGTGTGTGTGTGTGTGTGTGTGACCTTGATTTCAACTTTGACCTAAAACCTTAGCCACGACCTTGATTTTGACCCTCAGCCGTGACCTTAACCTCTGACCTTGACCTTGATCAATAATAATAATAATAATTAACGGTTTATTGAAAGAGCTTGGCAGCCAGAAGGCTGAAAATATACAGTTACATGACCTTAGCCATGACCCAGGCCTTTATATCTGCCCCTGAGCCATGACCTTAACCTCTGACACCCCCAGCCATGACCTCCTGCCAAACATTACAAAGAAGAACAGAATAAAGATAAAAATAAGAATGGGAACAACAGTAAGGTAACCACAACACATTTTTCACTAAGGGGAGCCTAACACAATCTCTTCAGTACGGTCACAGCATCACCAGAGTCTTCCATTTATAATATAAGAGTTAAAATATTACAAATGAAGAAATATAACAATAACAATACAGTACGACATTTTCCCTTCAGTTCCCCGGCACCATGACAGGGGTGGCGGACGACCATTACAGAGACGTGGCGCACTTGAACTTCCTATCCTACCTGCTCCCCCCCCCCCGGCGCACTTTTACACAACTTTATTGGATTAGAGCCTTTTGCCGGGGATATCTTTCTGAGCAGGTAGTGGCTGAGGGGGACGGGCGGTGATAATCATCGGTGTGTGAGGCCTGAGTTTTGTTGGGGGGGGACACATCCAGCACACCTCAATGGCGGACGGACCCAGGCTTACGGGAGAGGAGTGAAGACGGGAGGCGGAAATCGAGATGGAGAGGAAAACAAGAGACAGGAGGAACATGAGGGGGAGGAAGAAGAGAAGAATGATGAGAGGAAGGGGAAGGATAGGGAGGAAGAGGATCGAGGAGGAGGAAAGCGAGGAGGAAATGCAAGTTGATAGAGGGACGGGAGGGAGAGTACGCTGAAGAAGAGGAAGGGGGATGAAGAGCAGCATGGGAGAGGGGGAATAGAGAGACCATAAAGGAATTGAACAAGAGGGAAGACATTTTTATCAGCCTGTGAGTGACAATCTCTGTTATAGTGACGACATCAATAAGTTCCTACAGCCCCCTCTCTCTCTATTGCTCTCTCCCTCACTATTCCTTCTCTCTCTCTCTCTCTCACTATTACTCTCTCCTTCTCCCTCACTATTACTCTCTCTCTCCTCACTATTCCTTCTCTCTCTCTCTCACTATTACTCTCTCCTTCTCTCTCTCTCTCTCCACTATTACTCTCCTTCTTCACTTCTTCTCTCTCTCTCTCTCACTATTACTCTCTCCTTCTCCCTCACTATTCCTTTTCTCTCCCTCACTATTCCTCTCTCCCTCTCCCTTACTATTCCTTCTCTTTCTCTCTCTCTCCCTCACTCTACCTCCTTCCCTAACCAGCCTTCCTTCCTCCATCATTCTCTCCCCCCCCCTCACCCTCCAACGGATGGAGCTTAACTACACATTCCTTCCTCCCGTCTCCCATCTTAACCACTCGCTCCCCTCCCCAAATCTTCACCCCCCCCTTTCTCCCTATGTCCCACCTTTCCATCCCTCACTCCCTTCCCATCTCCAACCCTCCCCCTACTCTCTCTCTCCCATTACCTCAGCAGCAGCAGATGGAGAGCGTAGGGTTACGGGTGGGGGGTAGAGGTGAGGGGTAAGGGCGAGGGTAGGGGTAGGAGGGGGTCCTGCAGCATAATGTAAACAAACCCATGACTGTATACATCAGCCATCACCAGCCACTCCTAAATGACAGCAAAATAAATTATCACAACACAGTCTGGCATAATTACCGTGGGAAATAAATTAAATATCACAAAATTAGCTGTGTTTTTTTTAATTGTGTTGTCAAGGGATGAAACAGACATACGGATACACACACACACACACACTACAGTAATTGAAACATCAAAATATATATCGTGTGATTCAACAGACTATTGCTGGGTTATAGTGTGTTATTACCTCATAGTGCCAACACCATAACTAATATACCATGATTTATATGCCCCAGAGCGTGTTGATATACTCACAGCCTAGGTTTTATATCTAGAAGTGTAAGTAACAAGAGTGCAGAGGTCTTATTGCAACTATATCTTGCGCTAGTCAGGCCGCACCTCGATTATGCGGTTCAGTTCTGGTGCCCCTATCATAGAATGGATATCAATTCACTAGAGTCGGTGCAGCGAAGAATGACGAAAATGATTCCGGGACTTAGAAACCTTCCATATCAAGATAGGTTAAAGAAACTAAACTTGCATTCCCTAGAAAGACGAAGAGTACGGGGAGATATGATAGAAGTATTTAAGTGGGTGAAAGGATCAATAAAGGGGTTATAGGTAAAGTTCTTATAATATCCGAGCAGGATAGGACTCGGAGCAACGGATTTAAGTTGGATAAGTTTAGGTTTAGGAGGGAAATAGGAAGGAACTGGTTCACAAATAGGGTGGTGGACGAGTGGAACAAACTTAGCAACTTTGTAGTAAGTGCTGGAACGCTGGAAAGTTTTAAAAGGAGGCTAGATAGATTCATGGATAATAGAGAGTGGTAGTAACTCTCGACAAGAGCTGCCATGCACAGGCCAACCGGCCTATTGCAGACTCCTTATTTTCTTATGTTCTTATGTTATACTGGTGGGGAGGCAAGGGGAGAAGAGAGGAAGGTAGAGGGAAAGAAGGAGGAACGGGGAAAGGAGGAGGAGACAAGGAGGCAAGGAGAGAGGAAGGCAGTGGTAAAGAGGAGAAGATAGGGAGGGAAGGGGAATGGGCAGGGGGGGAAGGGAGGCAGGAGCGAAGGGGGAAGGAGGGCAATTATGACACGTTAATCCCCCTTAGAGCTTAACTAATTCACCTTCATTACAGCTTCAATGACATATCTTAACTGTCTTGACCTGACCTCCTGTGACCTGACCTGACCTGACCGACATCATCGGGATAGGGGTCAAATCACACACACACACACACAAAATGAGTTTCATTTTTTTTTCACACACCTTAGGAGTAAAAGTATTGAGGTAGACATTGGTTAAACCCACTTTGATGAGGGCCTGTGGGAGGAGGAGGAGCAGGAGGGGGAAGAAGGAGGAAGACGTGGGGGGGGGGTTAAGAAGAGGGAGAAGGAGAAGAACTTGCTGTACATTCCCTAATCCTCTCCCTTCCTTTAATCACCTTCCGATACACTCCCTATTCCTCCAACAAACTTTGATAGTTTGAAGAGGCAGCTGAGAGAGGGGGTATCGCGCTTGGGGGTGAACTACATGACCTCACATGAGGTGACGTCACACAATGTACCCACAGAGGGCGACCTCACCCAGCCCGGAGACCTGACGATTGTGAATGACCTGATAACGAGATCTGAGGATGCCGAGTTCCACGACGATTTAAATAATGAGTTACTTAATGCACAAAGGCAGAACCTACCATACAAAAACTCAGATCAAACAACAATGACCCTAAATGGATAAATAATTATTTAAAGAACATTATTGAACAAAGGAAGGCTAATCCCGGGCATTAGGAACCTTGAGTATAGAGACAGGTTAAAGCATCTTAATTTGCACTCCCTCGAGAGACGTAGAGCGAGGGGCGACCTGATAGAGGTGTATAAGTGGAAGTCAGGGCTAAACAAAGGGGACATTACAAAGGTACTCAAATTATCCAACCAGGAGCGAACTCGTAACAATGGTTTTAAATTAGACAAATTTAGATTTAGGCGTGAAATAGGTAAACACTGGTTTGGAAACAGAGTAGTGGATGAATGGAACAAGTTACCAAATATCATCATTAACTCGAATACGCTGAATTGCTTCAAACATAGGTTGGATGCTCATATGAGCAATAGGGGTTGGGTGTAAACGGGACTGCCCAGTATGGGCCAATAGGCCCGCTGCAGTTTCCTCCATTCTTATGTTCTTATGTTCTTATCAAATGTATCAAACTAAAACACGAGAAAAGATTGGACCAATACAGTCAGATACCGGCGAGCAAACTCATAACGACGGAGAAATGAGCAATAATCTGAACAAATATTTTTCAACAGTTTTCACCACCGAAAATTTAAACATGATACCCGAGGCACCGACTCTATACAGAGATAGTGAAGAAAATAAATTAAGCGAGATAGTAGTGACTAGTAACGATGTTAGTAAGCAAATAGACAAACTAAAGCCTAATAAGTCACCTGGTCCCGATGAGATATTTGCCAGAGTATTAAAGGAATGTAAGGAAGAGCTTAGTATGCCCTTAACAAAGTTGTTTAACATGTCATTAAAAACAGGTGTAGTACCAGAATCCTGGAGGATAGCGAATGTAATACCGATTTTCAAAAAGGGGGATAGATCACTATCCTCTAGCTACTGTTCAATCAGTCTAACATCAAATGTAGGCAAATTACTGGAAGCAATCATTTCAAACTCTATTTGAAATCACCTGGAGAAGCACAAGTTATCAACGATCCCCAACATGGCTTCAAAAGCGGGCGTTCATGTCTAACTAATCTATTAACATTCTTCATGGAAGAATTGGAGAAGGCCAAGGAAGAAATAGAGAGGGCCACGTTGGAGAACCTGAAATTAAAAGAAAAGATGGCGAGATTGAAGAGGGAGGCGGGACAGGGGAAGCCAGTGTCTGACGAAAATTCAAGCGAGTGGAAGGTTGTAAGGAGAGGGAAGACCAAACTGGTGATGAAGAAACACACCAAGGATACGTCAACAACGACATCAGCAGCTAAGTGTACCAACTCGTTCAGTCCCTTGATAGACGAATTGGACGTTAGTACAGGGCTGACAAGGAAGGTATAAAAACTTTAATTGTTGGTGACTCACAGGTAAGGTACTTGGACAGGGCTTGTTGTGGTAAAAACATAAATAGGATGAGGGTGTGTTTGCCAGGAGCTGGGGTGGGGGATATAATTGACAGGATGGACAATATCTTGTCTGGTAATGGGAACAAACCCATTATCTGCCTCAGTGCAGGAGGCAATGATATTGGCCGGTGTAGGAGCGAGGAGCTTCTTGATAAGTTCAAGGCAGCTATAGATCGTATTAGGATGAAGGGAGGGATCCCTATCATATGCTGTGTCCTGCCTAGAAGGAGAGTTGGCAGTGAATGGTTGTCAAGGGCAGTTGGTGTCAACGACCGTCTTGACAGATATTGCAAGTCAATATCAGTCCCCATTCATTGGCAACTGGGACAACTTCTACGGCAGAAGGGACCTTTATGCTAGGGATGGGGTGCACCTGTCTAGGGAGGGAGTAGCAACCCTGGCTGCGGCTCTAGAGGGGGCAGTTCAAAAGATATCGAAGTCTTTAAACTGCTAGGAGAACATATGAGCACGGGGGTGGAGGAGACTGCAGTGGGAGCGGGTAAACAAAGTGAATGGTTACAGGGAAATAGTGTTAGGAATGATGACAAAACTAAATTAGACAGGGAGTTAAAAACTAAACGCGGTAAGGGGAGGACTCAGAACACGACTAACTTAAATGTATACTACGCGAACAGTAGACGTATGAGAAACAAAATGGATGATATTAGGGCCTTGGTATGTACCGAAAAAATCGATAAAATAGCATTCACTGAAACGTGGATCAACCTAGACACACGTGAGTTACGGGTCGAATACCAAATTGCTGGTTACAAACTGTTCCATACCCATAGGCAGACCAGGAAAGGAGGCGGAGTAGCAATCTAAGTATGTTCTGGATAATCTGAAGTGTGAAATAAATAAGGAAATAAAAACTGAGTGGAGTACAGAAACAATTTGGATAGAATTAATCGACGGTAGGGAAAAATTAATCACAGGAGTAACATATAGACCTCCCAATCTTGATAGAGTCAATGAGCGACTTATCTGGGATGAAATGCGCAGGGCTTCCATACAAAACAAAGTCTGTATAGTAGGCGACTTTAACCTTGGCCAAATAGATTGGACTGACCTTACAGGTAACTCAGAATCAGAGGATTATCTCGAGGCGATCCAGGACTGTTTTCTAAGTCAACATATAACCGAACCCACCCGGGGTAATAATATACTCGATTTAGTTCTGTCAAACAGAGAAAACCTCATTAGCAATGTCGAGGTAGGGAACGAACTTGCAAACAGGGATCACAAAGAAATTAGATTCCAGTTAGATTTTCAGGGGAGACGTAAGGAAAATTCCACTAAAGTACCAGATTTCAGAAGGGCAAACTTTGACAGTTTAAAGAGGCAGCTCAGAGAGGGGATGTCGCGCTTGGCCGTGAACCTGACAGATGACACCGACCTGATAACGAGATCTGAGATTGCCGAGTTCCACGACAATTTAAATAGTGAGTTACTAATGCACAAAGGCAGAACATACCATACAAAAAACTCAGATCAGACAACAATGACCCAAAATGGATAAATAATTATTTAAAGAACATCATTGGCCAAAGGAAGGCTATAGGTAGAAGGATAAATCATGGCGAAATTCACCTCCGGGATTATTATAGGGTATTGGCGAGTAGGGTTAAAACCGAGATAAGGAAAGCAAAGAGGAATAATGAGGTAAGGATAGCAAGGGAGGCGAAGACAAACCCCAAAGGATTCTACCAAATGTATCAAACTAAAACACGAGAAAAGATTGGACCAATACGGTCAGACACCGGCGAGCTCACTGATAACGACAGAGAAATGAGCAATAATTTGAATAAATATTTTTCAACAGTTTTCACCACCGAAAATTTAAACATGATACCCGAGGCACCGACTCTTTCAGAGATAGTGAAGAAAACAAATTAAGCGAGATAGTAGTGACTAGTAACGATGTTAGTAAGCAAATAGACAAACTAAAGCCTAATAAGTCACCGGGTCCTGATGAGATATTTGCCAGAGTATTAAAGGAATGTAAGGAAGAGCTTAGTATGCCCTTAGCAAAGTTGTTAAACATGTCCTTAAAAACAGGTATAGTACCAGAATCCTGGAGGATAGCGAATGTAATACCGATTTTCAAGAAGGGGGATAGATCACTATCCTCTAACTACTGCTTAATCAGTCTAACATCAATAGTAGGCAAAATTACTGGAAGCAATCATTTCAAACTCTATTCGAAATCACCTGGAGAATCACGGATTGATCAATGATTCCCAGCATAGCTTCACAAGCGGACGTTCATGTCTAACTAATCTATTAACATTCTTTTCATCAGTTTTTCGAAGATCGGTGGACAGGGGCAATTACGGTCTGGTATATCGACTTTTAGCAAAGCCTTCGACAGAGTCCCCACGAAAGACTAATTAGAAGGTAGAAGCACATGGCATCAAAGGTAAGATCCTTAAATGGAATGAGGCATGGTTACAGGACCAAGGAAACAGCGAGAGTGAGCATTAGTAACTAAGTCCCATTAGACAACGTCTGAAGTGGGGTTCCCCCAAGGCTCAGTACTTGAACCATTATTATTTATTCTTACCATAAACGACATAGATATCGGCATAGACAGCAACATAAGCAAATTTGCTGATGACACTAAAAATAGGACGTGTTATTAAATCTGACGAGGACTCCACAAAACTACACAAGGAAGATCTAAAACAAATTTTTCGAATAGTCTGAAAAAATGGCAGATGAAATTTAAAGTGGACAAATGTAAAATTACTCAGTATAGGAGATGTAAAACAAAACCAGATACCAGATGAACAACGATGCCATAGAGAAATCCGTGGTGAGATTTAGGAGTAATGATAAGTAATGACCTTAAGCCAAGTAAACAAAATGTGTTTTTTGCTCGTAACAAGGCCTAATAAAGTACTTGGGTTCATACAAAGGAGTGTTAGTTACAAGACTGAGGTAATCCCTAAAACTGTATCTTGCTCTTGTGAGAGACCACACCTGGATTACACAGTTCAGTTCTGGTCACCGTGTTACAGAATGGATATAGAATCCTTGGAAAGAATTCAGAGAGAATGACAAGACTAATCCCGGGCATTAGGAACCTTGAGTATAGAGACAGGTTAAAAGCATCTTGAACACTCAGCAAGAGACGTAGAGCAGGGCGACCTGATAGAGGTGTATAAGTGGAAGGCAGAACAAGCAAAGGGACATTACAAAAGTACTCAAACGCTATCCAGCAGAACGGGCTTCGTAACAATGGTTTTAAATTAGACAAAATTTAGATTTAGGGGTGAAATAGAGTAAAAACACTGGTTTGAAACAGAAGTAGTGGATGAATGGAACAAGTTACAAATATCATCATTAACTCGAATACGCTGAATAAGCTTCAAACATAGGTTGAATGCTTCTATGAGCAACAGGGGTTGGGTGTAAGCAAGGACTGCCAGTATGGGCCAACAGAGCCGCTGCAGTTTCCTCCATTCTTATGGTCTTATGTTCTCATGTTCTTTTCATCTTCATCAGTTTTCGAATCGGTGGACGAGGGCGACATATAATGTGGTATATCTCGACTTTAACCACTTCGACAGAGTCCCACGAAAAATAATAAGAAAAGTGGAGGCTCATGGCATTAAAGGTGATATTCTAAAATGGATTAGGGCGTGGTTACAGGACGGGAAACAGCAGTGAGCATTAACGGCACTAAATCCCATTGAACAACGTCGCTAGTGGAGTTCCCCAAGGCTCAGTACTTGGACCATTATATTTATAATATACATAAACGACATAGATATCGGCATACACAGCAACATAAGTAAATTTGCTGATGACACTAAAATAGGACGAGTAATTAAATCTGACGAGGACTCCAAACTACACAGGAAGATCTAAACAAATTTTTCGAATGGTCTGAAAAATGGCAGATGAAATTCAATGTGGACAAATGTATAGGAGATGTTAACAGGAAACCAGATACCAGATGAACAACGATGTTATTGTGAAATCCGACTGAGCGAAGAGATTTAGGAGTAGTGATAAGTGGAATCTTAAGCCAAGTAAACAATGTGTATTTGCTCGAAACAAGACTAATAAAAGTACTTGGGTTCATACAAAGGAGTGTTAGTTACAAGACTAGAGGTCACCTTAAAACAATATCTTGCGCTTGTGAGACCTCCTTAGATTATGCAGTTCAATTCTGGTCACCGTATTACAGAATGGATATAGAATCCTTGGAAAGAATTCAGAGGAGAATGACAAGACTAATCCCGGCATTAGGAACCTTGAGTACAGAGACAGGTTAAAGGCATCTTAATTTGCACTCCCTCGAAGACGTAAGTGAGGGGCGACATGATAGGGTGTATAAATGGAAGTCAGGGTTAAACAAAGGGACATTACAAAGGTACTCACACTATCTAACCAGGGCGAACTCGTAACAATGGTTTTAAATTAGACAAATTTAGATTTAGGCGCAGAAATAGGTAAACACTGGTTTGGAATAGAGTAGTGGACGAGTGGAATAAGTTGCCAAATATCGTCATTAACTAGAATACGCTGGATAGTTTCAAACATAGGTTGGATGGATATATGAGCAATAGGGGTTGGTGTAAATGGGACTGCCCAGTATGGGCCATTCTCTTTTCCCATACACTCCTAATCCTCTCCTTCTTCCAATCACCTTGACGTATAACTAATCACAGCTCGTTTACTAAGGAGACAATTGAATGCAGTTAATCTTGAAGGCATCAGCTCAGTCTCCCCTGGAAAAATAATAGTTCCTTTAAAGAGAAAATGCGACACACATTAATTAATAGTGATGTGAGAGATACAGAAGAAAGATAGAAGAAATACAGTGACTGACAGATACAAGTCGTAATCTCTCACTGAGCTGCGGCAGGTGAGCCTCTTACCTCTCATTACGGCAGATGTGAGGGGCGTGGAGACTCACCCACCTCCTCACCCACATGAGTCTGTTGGGTGAGGGAGGATGGCTGTGAGGAAGGTCATGGAGGTGTGGTGTGTGGGGTGGGGTGGGGTGGGGTAGGGTGTGTGTGTGTGGGTATGGTGTATGTTTCTGTGGGGAGGCGTGTGTATGTGTGTGTGTGTGTGTGTATATGTATGTATGTATGTATGTATGTATGTATGTATGTATGTATGTATGTATGTATGTATGTATGTATGTGTGTGTATGTATGAGTGTGTATGTGTGTGTGTGTGGCAGTGGGGGTGGGTGAGGTTAGGACGTGAGCCACAGGTGTTCCCCCAAGGTGAACCATCTACCTCGAAGGTCATATTCAGTGGGATAAATTCACAGTCAGGCAGGTGACCCAGGCAGCCAGGTGGTAATGAGGGCCACAGAGTGCTCTTCAGGGTAGTAAACGAGACTACAGGCAGCGACACGAGCGCTCAAACTGACATCTATTCAATCCAGTAAGAAATCAGTCACGGAAATGTTTAAACTTTTGTGTGTGTGTGTGTGTGTGTGTGTGTGTGTGTGTGTGTGTGTGTGTGTGTGTGTGTGTGTGTGTGTGTGTTGTGTGTGTGTGTGTGTGTGTGTGTGTGTGTGTGTGTGCCTAAGAGTATCAAAGAGTACCTCCAGCACCGTACCGTCCGCACACAATGCAACACAGTTAAGAGACCTTCCCCCAGCAAAGCTTCGTCTCCTGGTAAGTGAGTCTTTGTCGCCTCCTCCGAGTTACTTTGCATACCAGTGGATTCAACATGCAAAGCTCCCACACACACATTCCTCTTCTCTTATATTTATAGCAAGAGAGGAGAATTTCCTTCAAGAACATCCATTTTAGAGAGAGGAGATAGAGAGAATAGAATTGAAAAGTGAGAGAAAATAGAAAGTGAGAGAAACAGAAATAAGGTAAGAGAGTGTGTGTGTGTGTGTGTGTGTGTGTGTGTGTGTGTGTGTGTGTGTTTTTAAGCCATGACTAATGAGTTTTCCTCCGCGGGCAATGAACACTTTTTCCTATTGATATTTCGCGTCATGGCTGAGTGTGTTGCTGACTTGGAAGGTAAAATACTAATAATGGTTTGTTATGGACACGTGATGATCTGTGTGGTGTGGTGTGGTGTGGTGTGGTGGGTGGGTGAGTTTGTGGTGTCGCTTACACACACAACCTACAACACACACACACACACACACACACACACACACACACACTCTCTCTCTCTCTTTCCCAAGTGACGTCATACAGTATGTGGCACTGAGTTGCTGACGTCATAAGTTGCACTAAGCTGGTCACTGGCTGCCTCTCTCCCTGGATAGATACTCACAAAGGAAAAGTTTTGGAGGTTTGACCTTTGACCTACAACTGCCTAATGACCTCTGAGTCCTGACCTCCACCTGTGATAATAACCTCTGACCTTTGTATAATTGTTAGGACCTTGTCAAAGCCAGTCTCTCAGTCTTTCTCTCTCTCTCTCTCTACACATACACACACACACACACACACACACACACACACACACACACACACACACACACACACATCTACGTTTCCCTGCCAGTCAGCTAACAGTCCAGAGCTCGTCAGAACTTCCTCCCTCAAGTCAGCCAGTCTGTGATGAAGGTGAGTGGCTCAACCTGACCTCACTTCCTTTAATAATCTCTCCTCTCCCTCCCTCCTCCCTCCTCCTCCCTCCCTCTCTCCCTCCCTCCCTCCTCCCTCCCTCCTTTTCCCTCCTCTTACATTTGATCTCAAATTTACGAGAACATCTGTTTCTTGAGATGAAGAGAGAGAGAGAGAGAGAAGAGAGAAGAGAAGAGAGAGAGGTATAAAGTCATATATAACTGAGTCAGGCATACAATCAAGTCAGTCACTATACAACAGTCTGGCCAGGTATACAGTCAGACCATGTATACAGTCAGGCCAGGTATAGTATCAGGCCAGGTATATAGTCAGACCAGGTATACAATCAAGTCAGGTGTACAGTCAGACCAGGTATACAGTCAGACCAGGCATACAGTCAGACAAGGTATACAGTCAGGCCAGGTATACAGTCAGGCCAGGTATACAGTCAGACCAGGTATACAGTCAGACCAGGTGTACAGTCAGGTCAGACATACAATCAAGTCAGTCACATATATAGTCAACTCAGTCACATATACAGTCAGGTCAGGTATATAAGGTCAACTCCTCTTAGTTAACTTATGACGATACTTAAATGGGCAAAATAATTTCTCCCCAACACCTAACACAACATAGTTTGGGCGCACCTTTTAAAAAGTTAATAGCCTTCAGTATATTGCTAAAAACACCTTAACTCAAACGTCATTATTTGTTCTAAGAATTTGAGATTAAGGAATATATATTGTTTTGTTTTAATCCATAAGACCGATAAAGAAATGGAAAAGAATTAGTATTTTTTTACGGGAATTTAATTAATCTTTTGTTTTTATTTCGGGATTTTTTTATTATTATTCTGGTTTTTATTTAATGAAACATTTTAATTGGTTTTATTCTCCATATATTTTATTAATGTATTTATCTCAAATTTTGATTATTTCGAAGATTAGGTTAGGTTAGGTTAGCAATAGGTTAGGTTAGGTTAGGTTAAGTTAATCTCTATCTAAAATAAACTGAGGTGTAGGAGATACAGTACATCAGATAATAAAACATTTCATCACTGTAACCCGAGTTTATTTCATTTTCCCAGATATGAGACCTGGATTTATAGGTCTGATGGCTCTAAAATCCCACCATTTCGGATTAGACGAACGCGAACGCCAATGTAAACAATAACAATCTGGTGGCATGATCAGGCAGGTGGGCCTTAAACACACCAATCACCACCACCACCTTCATTAACCTCTCCCACACTACGAGCTGTCAATGTTTTGTATATACATCTACAACAACAACAACAACAACAACAACAACATAATAATAATAATAATATTTTGTGTAATATTTGTAATTATATAAATAATAATAATAATATATAATAATAATAATAATAATAATATATATATATATATAATAATCATAATGGAAATCAACATAAATCATTATATAACTTTAATAATACTAAATCGTACCAAATCTGCATCAGGCTACCAGAACTCTTGCTAATAGTAAATACTGAATTTATGATAAGTGTTCTTGATATTTCTTCACCTTTGATATAAACACACACACACACACAATATACGTCTTTTGTTTACTGTTGTCGACAAGTAGTCACTGAGCCAACTGCATTCAAACTTCAGGGGACTGAAAAGAGAGTCTTTGTCGACGAGGTCTTCATCTTCATCTTCCTCCTCCTCTTTCTTTCTTTCTTTCTTCCTCCTCCTACAACTCCTTCTTCTCCTACTCCACTACCTCCATCACCACAAAGGAGCGAAGGTATATACACAGACACAAGTTTCTCTCTCTCTTTTCTTTTTTTATACATATGCACACACATAAAGCTCTCCTTTTCTTCAACAGACACAAAGATCTCTATCTTTCTCTCTCTCTCTCACACACACACACACACACAGCTTCCTCTTCACGCATATTACACCACCCACACACACACACACACACACACACACACCTAGCTCTCTCACACGCACTATTACACCCTTCCACACACACACGCACACGGACACGACGCACTAGGGAACACCCCATCACCAAGGAAACCTGTGTGTCGCAAGAGAGTTTCGGTGGCAAGTTGTTGGCTTTCCACCAAGACTTTGATATAAGTGAGGTATACTCTGTTTCACTAACCTAGACGGGCAATCGAACCCCTGGCCCTCTCGCACCTCTCACCCCTCTCTCGCACCTCTCCTTCACCCTCTCTCTCACACCTCTTCTTCACCCTCTCTCGCACCTCTCCTTCACCCTCTCGCACCTTCCTTCACCTCTGCACCACCTTCACCCCTCTCTCCACCTCCTTCACCTCTCGCACCACTTCTTCACCCTCTCTCGCACCTCCTTCACTCTTCTACACCTCTCTTCACCCTCCTGCACCTCTCCTTCACCCCCTCGCACCTTCCTCTCCTTCACCCTCTCTCGCACCTCTCCTTCACCCTTCTCGCACCTCTCTCTTTCACCCCTCTCTCTCGCACCTCTCCTTCTTCGCACCTCTTTCTTCACCCCCTCTCGCACTCTCCTCCTTCTCACCTCTCTGCACCCTCTTCTTCACCCTCTCGCACCTCTCTCTCACCCTCTCTCACCCTCTCCTTCATCCTCTTTCACCTCTCCTTCACCCTCTCTTGCACCTCTCTAACTCTCTCTCACCTCTTCACCTCTCTCACACCTCTCCTTCACCCTCTCTCACACTCTCTCCTTCACCCCTCTCACCTCTCCTTCAATCTCTCTCCCTCTTTCTTCACCTCCTCACCCTCTCCTTCACCCTCTCTCACACCTCCTCTCCTTCACCCTCGCACCTCCTTCACCCTCTGCACCTTCCACCCCCTCTCTCACACCTCTCCTTCACCCTCTCTCACACTCTTCTTCACCCTCTGCACCCTCCTTCACCCTCTCTTGGACCTCTTCTTCACCTCTCGCACCTCTCCTTCACCCCTCTCGCACCCCTCCTTCACCTCGCACCCTCCTTCACCCTCTCGCACCTCTCCTTCATCCCTCTCTCACCTCTCCTTCACCCTCTCTCCACCTCCTCCCACCCTCTCACACCTCTCCTTCATCTCGCACCTCCTTCACCCTCTCCACCTCTTCTTCACCTCTCACACCTCTCAACACCTCTCCTTCACCTCTCGCACCTCCCTTCACCCTCTCTCGCACCCTCTCTCTTCACCCTCTCACACCTCACCCTCTCGCACCTCTCCTTCTACCCTCTCTCACACCTCCTTCACCTCTGCACCCTCCTTCACCCTCTCACACCTCTCCTTCACCCTCTCGCACTTCTTCTTCACCCTCTCTCACACCTCTTCTTCACCCTCTCTCACACCTCTTCTTCACCCTCTCGCACCTCTCCTTCACTTCTCTTGATCTCTTCTTCCACTCTCCCTCACCATCCTCCATCCTTCCTCACCCTTCTCTATCCTCCACTCTCCCTCCTGTACTCTCTCTCAACATTCTCCACACTCACCTCGTTCACCCTTCTTCACCCTTTTCCACTCTCCCTCACCCTCCTCGTCCACTCTCCCTCCCTTTCTCCACTCTCCCTCACCCTTTTTCTTCCTCCCCCACCCTCCTCCACCCTTCCTCCACTCCTCCGGAAAGACATGTTCTCGCTCATTCCAAAACATTTTCCCGGGTAAGATATTTACATACCTCTTCTTCAGTATTTGGTTAGGTCGGGTCAGGTCAGGTCAGGTCATCTTTGCCTCACACACAGACACATGCAGACTCTCTCTCTCTCTCTCTCTCTCTCTCACACACACACACACACACACATTCTCAGTCTTTCACAGATATACTATCAAAGACACACACACACAAACACCAAAGCTATTTTACAAAGTGCAGGTGTGACAGTGGAGCAATATAGTTAATTACCTCAGCACGATATTGCATTGTCTCTCCTCACTGAACAATGATTGAACGAGAAGTGGAATTTTATCAGCATAATGATACATACATTGAGGGTCACTTTCAATACATCATGAGAATCACTAACTCCAGGTAAATTGATTTCTCTTCACCTGACAACAACTCGTGAGTGTGTAATGGTTTTGTTGATATGATGACGAACGTGTTGTAACCTTGATTTAACCCGTTGAGTATGATGATTTAATCCAAATAAGTATGATTATTTATTTAATCTCCTGAGAACCGTGGTTTAATTCGTTGGGTATGATGATATAATTCGTTGGGTATGATGATTTAATCCGCTGAGTACGATTTAATCCTTTGAGTGTGATGATTTAGCCCCTTGAGTTCTCATCGTAATAAATGAGTTAAAACATCGTACTCTAGGGGTCCAAAACATCGTACTCAAGAGGGCCAAAAAAACGTACTTTTAGGGGATCAAAACACCATACTCAAGGGGGTAAAAAAACGTACTCAAGTGGACCAAAACATCGTACTCAAGGGGTTAGTGTACTCAGAATGTAATCATAATTGTGGCATCAAACACATCCTCCTTGTGACTCGGGAATGTTGGAAATTTAATTATAAGATTATAAATGGTATTAATTTTCAGCCTTTTCCTCCGTTTAAAATAAGTAATATTCTTGTCCCTCATTACGACGAGGATATTATAACCTCTGAAAATTGATGTTCCAGTAATACTAACCCTTCTAAAAGTGTGTGTGTGTGTGTGTGTGTGTGTGTGTGTGTGTGTGTGTGTGTGTGTGTGGTAATAAAGAAATATATTAATTATTTGACAAAGAAAAGTTTGGTTTTCTTTAATTATGATGAGGATTTATGAATTAATTTTGCTGTTGTTATTTCAATTGGATATGTGTACAAGGTCACAGTCAAAGGACAATGTTGTCAGGCTCTGGGGAATGTTGTCAGGCTCGGGGAATGTTGTCAGCTCTGGGGAATGTTGTCAGGCTCTGGGGAATGTTGTCAGGCTCTGGGGAATGTTGTCAGGCTCTGGGGAATGTTGTCAGGCTCTGGGGAATGTTGTCAGGCTCTGGGGAATGTTGTCAGTCTTAAAGGAATGTTGTCAGTCACAGGGGAATGTTGTCAGTCTTAAGGGGAATGTTGTCAGTCTTAAAGGAATGTTTTCAGTTACAGGGGAATGTTGTCAGTCTTAAGGGAAATGTTGTCAGTCACGGGGGAATGTTTTCAGTCTTAAGGGAATGTTGTCCAGTCACAGGGGAATGTTGTCGGAAAGCTCGAGAGATGTTGTCAGTCACAGGGGAATGTTGTCAGGCTCAGGGAATGTTGTCAGTCACAGGGGAATGTTGTCAGTCTGGGGAATGTTTTCAGTCTTAAGGAATGTTGTCAGTCACAGGGAATGTTGTCAGTCACAGTGTTGTCAGGCACAAGGGAATGTTGTCAGGGTCAGTGGAATGTTGTGTCAGTCACAGGAATGTTGTCAGTCACAGGGGAATGTTTGTCTGGGCTTTGGGGAATGTTGTCAGGGTCAGTGGAATGTTGTCAGTCTCTGGGGAATGTTGTGTCAGTTTCTGGGATGTAGTTAAATGAGAATTAATTTTCATAGAGTTGGGACCATACGTGTGTGTGAAGTAATAATAATAATAATAATAATAATAATAATAATAATAATAATAATAATAATAATAATAATAATAATAAATAATAATAATAATAATAATAATAATAATAATAATAATAATAATAATAATAATAATAATAATAATAATAATAATAATAATAATAATAATAATAATAATAATAATAATAATAATAATAATAATAATAATAATAATAATAATGATAATAATAATGATAATAATAATAATAATAATAATAATAATAATAATAATAATAATAATAATAATAATAATAATAATAATAATAATAATAATAATAATAATAATTAACGGTTGATTAAAAGTTGGGCAGTCCGATGGCTGAAAATATACAGTACATGAATGACTTATTACATACAAAGACATTGGAGGGGGGAGGGGGGTAGGGAGGGTAGGGGAGGGTAACAGAAGCTTCATTAAAGGAAAGGGAAACATAGAGATTAATGTTTAGAAGGTCACGTAGATCACATGCGCTTGTTGAATAGTAAACTAGTAGTGTAGTAATTCCCTCACAGATGGTGTTCTGAGAGAGGGTGTGTGTGTGTGTGTGGTGAAGGCTTGTACGTGTATGTGTGGTGAAGGCTTGTACGTATACGTGTGCGTGTATGTGTGTGGTGAAGGCTCATGCGTATGTACATGTGCAACAAGCTAGTCTCCAACACAAACAACAACCCATAAACAAAGTCAATATCTGCCTGTATACACACACATGGTGCTCGGAGGATGGTAACACACAGGTTAACTAAAATATCAATAACAGTAAATTAATCGTATATACGTGAGCAATAGCGAAATGGGTTCACTGCACAAATGTAAAAAGTACTCCAGCGGTTAAATTTACGAAGGTGTACACGTGAATGGAAGCCTGGTGTTAGTAATGGTAATGAGAGTGTACAGGTGAAGCAAAGATTACCTGAGTTATGTGAGTACGAGGAACACACACACACACACACACACACACACACACACACACACACACACACACACACACACACACACACACACACACACACACACACACACACACACACACACACACACACACACACACACACACTCAACACTTACCTGGCCGTCTCACCTGGAATACAAGATACATGTAATACTTTTCTTAGTAATAGATATTGGAGTTGTGTGGGAGGTTAGGTTAGGCACCACATGGAAGGCGGCAGGATCCAGACAGCAGGAGGGGCACAGCTCAGACAGCAGGGCAGGTAAACACACCACTAGCACTCAGCAGGTCAGCCGCCACCAGGTTGACGATGAAGACGCTGGGAGGCGCCCGCAGGTCCCTGTCCTCACCACCAGTAGGGGCACCAGCACGTTCCCCAGCAGCCCCACCAGGCACCAGGCACCAGGTTGTGTACACCCCTGCATGTACGCCGAAGGAGATATTTGGGCAGGGCGCTTGAGCTGTAGAACCATTTAGAGGGCAGGTGAGAAGGTGGTGGTGGTGGGGGCCCAGGGCAGAAGGGCTGAGGGTGGTGTTGTGGGCAGGAGGTGTGGAAGGCAAGGTCACTGTACCCTACACTCTCCTCCACTTTACTCCAGGTATGGCGTCGATACCACCAGGTCTAAACCAAACTCCATTTTTTGTGTACCGTTAGTTCATGAGGTGACTCCAGTGGTGTAATAATCTCACGTTTTCTTTGGTCTGGATCTTCACTATTCATCGTCACTGAGGTCACCTTACCAATAAAAAGGATCAATGTAAGTAACTGCAGCATCTACCTATATAATGAAATGGAGAAAATAAAGAAACATATAATAAGCATATTTTAATAAATTAGGATTTGTTTGAGGTGTGTGTGTGTGTGTGTGTGTGTGTGTGTGTGTGTGTTTTGATCATGGTACACACACACACACACCACACCAAAATATATTAACCAACCCTCAACAAGACAACTAATCAACAAACCATTAAACACATTTCTTCACTGTCGTCATAGTGTTTCCTTCTACTACATACCGCCATCATTCTCAAAGGTGCATCATTAACAGCGCCGAATGACAGCCTAGCACAGGACTATGTGAGACAAGCAAAATAATCGAAAAATATCTTCCTAGTTACCTCATCACTCAAATGCATCTGGGTAGAGAGAGAAGTGGGTATGTAGGGAGGATGGTGGTGAAGGTGAGGTATGTAGGAGGATGGTGGTGAGAAGGTGAGAAATAATGTAGGAGAAATTAGAGAGGTGGGGTATGTGGGAGGATGGTAGAGAAAGGGTGGTATGTAGGGAGGATGGTAGAGGGGTGAGGTATGTAGGGAGGATGGTGGTGAGAGGTGAGAGTATGTAGGAGGATGGTGGTGAAAGGTGAGGTATGTAGGGAGGATGGTGGTGAGAGGTGAGGTATGTAGGGAGGATGGTGGTGAAAGAAGTGAGGTATATAGGGAGGATGGTGAGAGAAGTGAGGTATGTAGGGAGGATGGTAGAGAGAAGTGGTATGTAAGGAGGATGATGGTGAGAGGTGGGTGTATGGGGAGGATGGTAGTGAAAAATGAGGTATGTAGGAAGGATGGTAGTGAGAGGTGAGGGTATGTAGGGAGGATGGTAGAGGTGAGGTATGTAGGGAGGATGGTGAGTGAGAGTGAGGTATGTAGGAGATGCTAGAAAGAGGTGAGGTATGTAGGGAGGATGGTAGTGAAGTGAGGTATGTAGGGGAGGATGGTAGAAAGAAGTTGAGGTGTAGGGAGGATGGTAGAGAAAGAAGTGAGGTATGTAGGGAGGATGGTGGTGAGGAGGTGAGGTATGTAGGAGGATGGTGGTGAGAGGTGAGGTATGTAGGGAGGATGGTAGAGAAAGAGGTGGGGTATGTGGGGAGGGATGGTAGTGAGGTGGGGTATGTAGGGAGGATGGTGGTGAGGTGAGGTATGTGGAGGATGGTAGTGAGAAGTGAGGTATGTAGGGAGGATGGTAGAGAAAGAGGTGAGGTATGTAGGGAGGATGGTAGAGAAGAAGTGAGGTATGTAGGAGGATGGTGGTGAGAGGTGAAGGTGTGCAGGGGAGGATGGTGGTGAGGAGGTGAGGTGTGTAGGGGAGGGATGGTGAGAAAGAGGGTGAGGTGTGTGGGAGGATGGTAGTGAAGGTGAGGTATGGGGAGGATGGTGGTGAGAGGTGAGGGTATGTAGGGAGGATGGTGGTGAGAGGAGGGTATGTAGGGGAGGGATGGTGGTGAGAGGTGAGGTATGTAGGGAGGATGGTGAAAGAGGTGAGGTATGTAGGGAGGATGGTAGTGAGAGTGAGGTGTGTGTAGGGAGGATGGTGGTGAGAGGGTGAGGTATGTGGGAGGATGGTGGTGAGGAGGTGAGGTGTGTAGGAGGATGGTAGTGAGAAGTGAGGGTGTGTGGGGAGGATGGTAGAGAGGTGAGGTGTGTAGGGAGGATGGTAGTGAAAGAGTGAGGTATGTAGGAAGATGGTGAAAGGTGAGAGTGAGGTATGTAGGGAGGATGAGTGGTGAAGGTAGGGTATGTAAGGAGGATGGTAGAGAAAGGGTGAGGATGTAGGGAGGATGGGTAGTGAGAAGTGAGGTATGTAGGGAGGATGGTGGTGAGGAGGTGGGGGATGTAGGAAGGATGGTGAGGTGGGGAGAGTGTGGAGGTATGTAGGGGAGGGATGGTAGAGAAAGGGGGTGAGGTATGTAGGGATGGTGGGTAGAGAGGTGGGGGTATGTAGGGAGGATGGTGGGTGAGAGGTGAGGTATGTAGGAGGATGGGTAGAGTGAAAAGAGGTGAGGCATGTAGGGAGGATGGGAGAGAAAGAGGTGAGGTATGTAGGAGGATGGTAGAGAAAGAATGGGGTATGTAGGAAGGATGGTGAAAGAGGTGGGGGTATGTAGGGAGGATGGTGGTGAGAGGTGAGGTATGTAGGAGGATGGTGAGTGAGGAGGGGTGAGGTATGTAGGGAGGATGGTAGAGAAGGGTGAGGTATGTAGGGAGGTGGTGGTGAAGTGAGGGTATGTGGAGGATGGTGGTGAGGTGAGGGTATGTAGGAGGATGGTGGTGAGAGGTGAGGTATGTGTGGGGAGGATGGGTGGTGAAAGGGGGTGAGGTATGTAGGAGGATGGTAGAAAGAGGTGAGGTATGTAGGGAGGATGGTGGAGAGAGGAGGAGGTATGTAGGGAGGATGGTAGTGAAAGGGGTGAGGTATGTAGGGAGGATGGTAGAAAGAATGAGGTATGTAGGGAGGATGGTGGTGAGAGAGGTGGAGGTATGTAGGGAGGATGGTAGTGGAAAGAGAGTGAGGTATGTAGGGAGGATGGTAGTGAAGGGAGGGAGGTATGTAGGGAGGATGGTGGTGGTGAGAGGTGAGGTATGTAGGGAGGATGGTGAGAGAAGTGGGGAGTGTGTAGGGATGGTGGTGAGGGGAGGTGAGGTATGTAGGGAGGATGTGGTGAGTGAAGGGTGAGGTATGTAGGGATGGGAGAAAGAGGAGGTGAGGTATGTAGGGAGGATGGTGGTGAGAAGTGGTATGTAGGGAGGGATGGTGGTGAGAGGTGAGGTATGTAGGGAGGATGGTGAGAAAGAAGTGAGGTGTGTAGGGAGGATGGTGGTGAGAGGTGAGGGTATGTAGGGAGGATGGTGGTGAGGAAGGTGAGAGGTATGTAGGGAGGATGGAGTAAGAAAAGAGTGAGGTGTGAGGATGGTGGTGAGAGGTGAGGTATGTAGGGAGGATGGTGAGTGAAAGGGGTGAGGTATAGGGGAGGATGGTGAGAAAAAGGTGAGGTATGTAGGAAGATGGTGGTGAGAGGAGTGAGGGCATGTAGGGAGGATGTGAGTGAGTGAAAGAAGTGAAATTATATAGGGAGGATGGTGGTGAGAGGTGAGGTATGTAGGGAGGATGTGGTGAAAGGTGAGAGGTATGTAGGGAGGATGGTGGTGAGAGGTGGAGGTATGTAGGGATGGTAGAAGAAGTGAGGTATGTGGGGAGGATGGTGGTGAGATGTGAGGGCATGTGGGGAGGATGGTAGTGAGAAGTGAGGTATGTAGGGAGGATGGTAGTGAGAGGTGAGGTACGTAGGGAGGATGGTGGTGAGAGGTGAGGTATGTAGGGAGGATGGTAGTGAAAGGGGTGAGGTATGTAGGGAGGATGGTGAAAAGAGGTGAGGAGTGTAGGGAGGATGGTGGTGAGGAAAGTGAGGTATGTAGGGAGGATGGTGGTGAGAGGTGAGGTATGTAGGGAGGATGGTAGGTGAAAGAAGTGAGAGGTATGTAGGGAGGATGGTAGAAAGAGGTGAAGAATGTGTAGAGAGAGGATGGTGTGAGATGAGGTATGTAGGGAGGATGGTGGATGAAAGAGTGAGGTATGTAGGGAGGATGGTGGTGAGAGGTGAGGTGTATGTAGGGAGGGATGGTGGTGAGAGGTGAGGTATGTAGGGGAGGGATGTGGTGAGGGGGGTGAGGTATGTAGGAAGGATGGTAAGAAAGAGGTGAGGATATGTAGGGAGGATGGTAGAGAAAGAGGTGAGGTATGTAGGGAGGATGGTAGTGAGAGATGAGGTATGTAGGGAGGATGGTAGTGAAAGGGGGTGAGGATGTGTGGAGGGATGGTGGTGAGAGGTGGTATGTAGGAAAGATGGTAGTGAAAGGGGTGAGGAGTGTGTGGGGAGGATGGTGGTGGAGAGGAGGGTATGTGAGGGAGGATGGTAGTGAAGGGGGTGAGGTATGTAGGAGGATGGTGGTGAGAGGTGAGGTATGTAGGAAGATGGTGAGTGAAAGGGGTGAGGTATGTAGGGAGGATGGTGGTGAGAGGTGAGGTATGTAGGGAGGATGGTGAAAGAGTGAGGTATGTAGGGAGGATGGTGGAGAGGAGTGAGGTATGTGGGAGGATGGTGGTGTGAGGTGAGGTATGGGAGGATGGTGGTGAAAGGGTGAGGTATGTAGGGGAGGATGTGGTAAGAAAGGTGGGGGTGTGTGGGAGGATGGTGAGTGGGGAGAGTGGGGTGTAAGGGAGGATGGTGAAAGGGTGAGGTATTGGGGGGATGGTAAGACAGAGAGGGGAGGTGAGGTGTATGGGAGGATGGGTGAGAGAGGTGAGGTATGTAGGGAGGATGGTGGGTGTGGTGAGGTATGTAGGGAGGATGGTGAGAGGTGAGGTATGTGGGAGGATGGTGGTGAGAGGTGAGAGTGTAGGGAGGATGGTAGTAGAAAGAAGGAGGTATGTAGGGAGGATGTGGTAGAAAGAGTGAGGTATGTAGGAAGGATGGTGAGAGAAGTGGGGTATGTAGGGAGGATGGTGGTGAGGTGAGGTATATGGGGACGATGGTGAAATGAAAGGGGTGAGGTATGTAGGGAGGATGGTGGTGAGAGAGTGGGGAGTGTGTGGGAGGATGGTGAGGTGAGGAGTGTATAGGGGATGGTGGCGAGGTGAAGGAGTGTAGGGGAGGGATGGGTAGAAAGGGATGGGGTATGTGGGAGGATGGTAGAAGAGGTGAGGTATGTAGGGAGGATGGTAGAGAAAGAGGTAGGAAGGCATGTAGGAGGATGGTAGTGAAAGGGGTGAGGTATGTAGGGAGGAGGATAGTAGAGAGAAGTGAGGTATGTAGGGAGGATGGTGGTGAGAGGTGAGGTATGGGGAGGATGGTAGTGAAAGGGTGAGGTATGTAGGGAGGATGGTAGAGAAAGGAGGTGAGGTATGTAGGGAGGATGGTAGAGAAGAGGTGAGGTATGTAGGGGAGGATGGTGTGAGAGGTGAGGTATGTAGGGAGGATGGTGTGGTGAGAGGTGAGGTATGTAGGGAGGATGGTAAGAAAGGGGTGAGGAAGTGTGTAGGGATGGTAGTGAGAAGTGGGGAGGTATGTAGGGACGGTGGGAGAAAAGAGGTGAGGTGTGGGGAGGGATGGTAGTGAGAGTGAGGTATGTGGGGAAAGATGGTAGTGAGAGGTGAGGTATGTAGGGAGGATGGTGGTGAGAGAGGTAGGAGTATGTAAGGAGGATGGTAGTGAGAGAGTGAGGTATGTAGGGAGGATGGTGAGAGAGAGAGGTGAGGTATGTAGGGAGGATGGTAGTGAGAAGTGAGGTATGTAGGGAGGATGGTAGAGAGGAAGTGAGGTGTTTAGGGAGGATGGTGAGAAAGAGGTGAGGTATGTAGGGAGGATGGTGGTGAGAGGTGAGGTATGTAGGGAGGATGGTGAGTGAAAGGGGTGAGGTATGTAGGGAGAATGGTGAAAGAGGTGGGGTATGTGGGAGGATGGTGGAGTGAGAGGTGAGGTATGTAGGAGGATGGTGGGGTGAAGGTGGGAGGATGTAGAGAAAGGGAGTGAGGAGTGTTAGAGAGGATGGTGGTGAGATGTGAGGTATGTAGGGACGATGCTAGTGAAAGGGGTGAGGTATGTAGGGAGGATGGTAGTAAGAAGTGGAAGGTATGTAGGAGGGATGGTAGTGAGAAATGAGGTATGTAGGGAGGATGGTGGTGAGAGGTGAGGTATGTAAGGAGGATGGTAAGAAAAAGTAAGGAGTTTGTAGGGGAGGATGGTGGTGAGAAGTGAGTATGTAGGGAGGATTTTAGGAAAGAGGTGAGGTATGTAGGGAGGATGGTAGTGAGAAGTGAGGTGTGGGGAGGATGGTATTGAGAGGTGAAGTATGTTAGGGAGGATGGTGGTGAGAGGTGAGGTATGTGGGGATGGTGGTGAAAGGGTGGGGTATGTGGGGATGGTGGTGAGAGGTGAGGTATGTAGGAGGATGGTAGAGAAAGAGGTGAGGTATGTAGGAGGATGGTAGAGAGGTGAGGTATGTAGGGAGGATGTTAGTGAGAGGTGAGGTATGTAGGAGGATGATAAAGAGAGGAAGTGACGAATGTAGGGAGGATGATAAAGATGAAATAAAGAGAATAACATTTAATATAATGCAATAACACACCCTCCTCTCCCTCACATTCAGAAGAGACAAAATAAGTGTTAATGACAAGTCAATGAAGGACTGTAATGACGGACTGTATTACACTTAAAATCATTAATCAACAAATTGTATCTTTAAATTGTTAATGGGATGATATTAAGTGAGGACCTCCTGTACAACGATAAGTGAGGATTCCTGTACAACGATAAGTGAGGACCTCCTGTACAACGATAAGTGAGGACCGGTACAACGATAAGTGAGACCTCCTGTATTAACGAGATAAGTGAGGACCTCCTGTACAACGATAAGTGAGGACCTCCTTGTACAACAATAAGTGAGGACCTCCTGTACAACGTTAAGTGATGACCTCCTGTACAACGAGATAAGTGAGGACCTCCTGTACAACGATAACTGAGGACCTCCTGTAACGATAAGGGTGACCTCCTGTACAACAACAATAAGTGAGGACTTCCTATTAACGTTAAGTGAGGACCTCCTGTAAAAACGATATGAGGACCTCCTGTTCAACGATAAGTGAGGACCTCCTGTAAACAATAAGTGAGGACTCTGTAAACGATAAGTGAGGACCTCCTGTTCAACGATAAGAGGACCTCCTGTACAACGATAAGTGAGGACCTCCTGTACAACGATAAGTGAGGACTCTGTCGATAAGTGAAAATCTCCTGTACAACGATATTAAGTGAGGACCTCCTGCATTAACGATAAGTGAGGAGACCTCCCCAACGATAAGTGAGGATCTCCCTGTATAACGATAAGTGAGGACCTCCTGTACAACGATAAGTGAGGACCTCCTGTTAACGAGGCGAGACCTCCTGTACAACGATAAGTGAGGACCTCTCCTGTATTAACGATAACTGAGGACCTCCCACAACGAGATAAGCGGAGGACCTCCTGTACAACAATAAGTGAGGACCTCCTGCACAACGAGATAAGTGAGGACCTCTGTATAACGATAAGTGAGGACCTCCCTGTACAGATATGAGGACTTCCTTGTACAACGATAAGTGAGGACCTCCTCGTACAACGATAAGTGAGGACCTCCTGTACAACGATAAGTGAGACCTCCTGTACAACGATAAGTGAGGACCTCTCGCAAATGAGCAAGTGAGGACCCCCAGCAGCGATAAGTGAGGACCTCCTGGTTAACGATAAGTGAGGACTCCTGTACAACGATAAGTGAGGACCTCCTGTACAACGATAAGCGAGGACCTCTGTACAACAATAAGTGAGGACTCTGTAATAACGATAAGTGAGGACCTCCGTACAACGATAAGGAGGACCTCCTGTAACGAGATAAGCGAGGACCTCCTCGTACAACAATAAGTGAGGACCTCCTGTACAACGATAAGTGAGGACTCCTGTACACGATAAGCGAGGACCTCCTGTACAACGATAAGTGAGACCTCCTGTACAACGATAACTGAGGACCTCCTGTTAACGATACTGAGGACCTCCTCGTACAACGATAGCGAGGACCTCTGTACACGAGATAAGCGAGGACCTCCTGTACAACGATAAAGCGAGGACCTCCTGTAATAACGAGATAAGTGAGGACCTCATTCAACGATAAGCGAGGACCTCCTGTACAACGATAAATGAGGACCTCCTGTACAACGATAAGTGAGGACCCTCCTGTACAACGATAAGAGGACCTCCTGTACAACGAGATAAGTGAGGACCTCCTGTGTTAACGATATGAGGACCTCCTACGATAAGTGAGGACCTCCTGTACACGATAAGTGAGGACTCCTGTATTAACGAGATAAGCGAGGACCTCCTGTACAACGATAAGTGAGGACCTCCTGTACAACAACAAAAGTGAGGACCTCAGGTTAACGATAAGTGAGACCTCCTGTACAACGATAAGTGAGGACCTCCTGTAATAACGATAAGTGAGGACCTCCTGTACAACGGACGATAAGTGAGGACCTCCCTGCACAACGATAAGTGAGGATCTCCCCAAACGACAGGAGACCCTGTACAACGATAAGTGAGGATCTCCTGTACAACGATAAGTGAGGACCTCCTGTACAACGATAAGTGAGGACCTCCTGTACAACGATAAGTGAGGACCTCCCAGGCAACGATAAGGGTAACTCCTGTACAACGAGATAAGTGAGGACCCCTGTATTAACGACAAGTGAGGACCTCCTGTACAACGACAGACCTCCTGTACAACGATAAGCGAGGACCTCCTTGTACAACGATAAGGAGGACCCCTGTACAATAAGTAGAATTCCGTACAACGATAAGTGAGGACCTCCTGTACAACGATAAGTGAGGACCTCCTGTACAACGATAAGTGAGGACCTCCTGTACAACGATAAGTGAGGACCTCCTGTACAACGATAAGTGAGGACCTCCTGTACAACGATAAGTGAGGACCTCCTGTACAACGATAAGTGAGGACCTCCTGTACAACGATAAGTGAGGACCTCCTGTACAACGATAAGTGAGGACCTCCTGTACAACGATAAGTGAGGACCTCCTGTACAACGAGCAAGCGAGGACTCCTGTTCAACGATAAGCGAGGACCTCCACAACGAGATAAGTGAGGACCTCCTGCACAACGATAAGTGAGGACTCTACAACGATAAGTGAGGACTCTGTACAACGATAAGTGAGGACCTCCTCTACAACGATAAGTGAGGACCTCCTGTACAACGATAAGTGAGGACCTCCTGTATTAACGATAAGCGAGGAGACCTCCTGTACAAACGATAAGCGAGGACCTCCTGCATAAACGATAAGTGAGACCCCTGTACAATCAATAAGTGAGGACCTCCCTGTACAACGACAAGGAGACCTCCTGTGCTAACGATAAGTGAGACCTCCTGTACAACGATAAGTGAGGACCTCCCTGTACAACGAGATAAGTGAGGACCCCTGTACAACGATAAGTGAGGATCTCCTGCATAAATGATAAGTGAGGACCTCCTGTACAACGATAAGTGAGGATCTCCTGTACAACGAGATAAGTGAGGACCTCTCGTACAACGATAAGTGAGGACCTCCTGTACAACGATAAGTGAGACTCTGCATAACGATAAGTGGAGGACTTCCTTGCAACGATATGAGGACCTCTTGCATAACGATAAGGACCTCCTGTACAACGAGATAAGCGAGGACCTCCTGTACAACGATAAGTGAGGACCCTCCCAGGCCAACAATAAGTGAGGACCTCCTGTACAACGATAAGTGAGGACCTCCTGTACAACGATAAGTGAGGACCTCCTGTAATAACGATAAGTGAGGACCTCCTTGTACAACGAGATAAGTGAGGACCTACAACGATAAGTGAGGACCTCCTGTACAAACGATAAGTAGTGACCTCCTGTACAACGATAAGGAGGATCTCTATTGGGAACGATAAGTGAGGACCTCCTGTACAACGATAAAGTGAGGACCTCCTGTACAACGATAAGTGAGGACCTCCTGTTCTGAGGGCGAGGACCTCTATTAACGATAAGTGAGACCTCCTACAACGATAAGTGAGGACCTCCTGTACACAAAAACACACCAAATGAAAGCACATAACTAATATAACATCACAACATCAATAATACAACATCAACAACAAAACATCAACATCTCAACATCAACAAAATATCAACATAATAACATCAACATCACAACATCAACAAAACATCATCAACACTACAACATGAACATCACAACATCAACATCATAAGATCAGCACTACAACATCAACAATAAAAGCCCTATTACGCCACCTACCAAAGCAACACCTCAAAAAACACAGGAGATGCTGAAGAGGGTTCTGAAGGCGGGAACGTGAGGCGACATACAGGTGGGGAGGGAGGCTGAGGAGGAAAGGAGATTGAAGGAGGAAGGAGGGGAGGAGGGGAGGAGAGAGGGAGAAGGAAGGAAGGAGGGAGGGAGGGGAGGGGGAGGGAGAAGGAAGGAGGGAGGGGAGGAGGGAGGGGGGAGGGAGAAGGAAGGAAGGAGGGAGGGAGGGAGGGGGGAGGAGAGAGAAATATGGAAAGAGGGAAGGAAGGAGGGTGGCTGCAGAAGGACGATGGAGGGGAGGGAAAAGAAATATAGAAAGAAAGAAGGAAGGAAGGAAGGAGGGAGAGAGAAATATGGAAAGAAAGAAGGAGGTTGTAGAGGGAGCGAGGGAGGAGGAATATAAAGGAGGATGAAGGAAGAAGGGAGCTGAGAGAAAGGAGGGAGGAGGAAGGAGAGAGAAAAAGAGGCTGGGAATGAAGGAAGAAAGAGAAAGGAATTTGGGAATTAAGAATGGGAGGGAGAAAGGAAAAATGAAGGACGGAAGTAGGGAAAAAGGGAAAAAGAAAGAAGAAGGAAGGAGGGAGGGAAGAGGAAGGAAGAGAGAGAGAGAGAGAGAGAGAGAGAGAGAGAGAGAGAGAGAGAGAGAGAGAGAGAGAGAGAGAGAGAGAGAGAGAGAGAGAGAGAGATCTGGACTAATGCACGGGCCAGGTATCAACACCTGGGACGCCTGCATAACAATCCCTCCCAATATCTGCACTCCAAGACCTGGGCAGTGTGATGGAGGAGGAGGAGGAGAATGCAGAAAAGATAGGAAGGGTGAAGGAGGGATGTGAAAGAGGTTAGAGGGAAGGAGAATAAGAGAAGGAATGAAGCAGGAAGAATGGGAAAGAAAGAAGCCGGAAGGAAGAATGGGAAGGAGGGAAGGAGAATGAAACAAAAAGAAGAAAACACAATAGTGAGAGAGAGAGAGAAAATCTTATTATCTTTATCGACTTTGTGTCACCTCTCCTTTGGCCAAAGACCCCGTGTGTTCAGCCAGAATATATTTTCTCTCTCTCTCTCTCTCTCTCCAACATCGACGAGTCAGTCCCCGTGCTCCAGGGTTCAATATGGTTACAGACTAAGCGACGTTATACACTTAAAAGTTTTCCCATACTGCACCTGTACGTGTAAGGGACTCAATCAGGATAGGTGTATACTTACCCTAACCTACCTTAACTTAACCTAACCTAACCTAACCTAACCTGACTTAACTTAACTTAACCTAACCTAACCTAACCTAACCTAACCTGACTTAACTTAACTTAACCTAACCTAACCTAACCTAACCTAACCTAACTTAACTTAACCAAACTTAACCTAACCTAACTTAACCTAACCTAACTTAACCTAACCTAACTTAACCTAACCTAACTTAACCTAACCTAACTTAACCTAACCTAACTTAACCTAACCTAACTTAACCTAACCTAACTAAAGAAGTGAAGGCAAAGGCGAGGGGCTCACCTAAAGGGGAAGACAAGCAAGAACACCTGTTGGGTATTACCTGATGGAGGCTTAGTGAGGTAGAGAGGCCTGGGTGAGGGAGGGGAGGGGAGGTGAGGAAGAGGGAGGGGGGGTGAGGGGAGGGAAAGTGGGAAGAGTGGGTGATGGGACGATGACATGGGAGAGGATGAGAAGGAAGCAAAGAAAGGAGGAGATAAAAGATGGAAAGAGTAAGAAGAAGGGACGAGAAAGGAAAGCGAGAAGGGAGGGAGAAGAGAGAGTAGAGATGGGAGGAATGAGAAGAAATGGGTGAGACAGGAAGAAGAGACAAGAAGAGAGAGAGAGGAAGGGTAATGGCTGGTGGAAGGAGGAGAAACAGTCATAAAGCAGTTTGGTCATTACCTGGTGGAGGGCCCCTTGAGGCAGGTGTTAATTAGCTAACACCTGGTGACTTCAACCACTTTAACACTGAACCGCCCTCCTTCCTTCCTTCCCCACCACTCTCCTACCCTCCTTCCTTCCTTTCTCCATTCTCCTACCCCTCCTTTCTCTCCACTCTCCTACCTCCCTCCTTCCTTCCCTCCACTCTTCTACCTCCTTCCTTCCTTTCCCTCCACTTTCTACCCTCCTTCCTTCCTTTCTCCTCCACTCTCCTACCCTCCCTCCTTCCTTCCCTCCACTCTTCTACCCTCCTCCTCTTCCTTCCCCTCCAATCTCCTACCCTCCCTCCTCCCTTCCCTCCACTCTCTACCCTCCGTCCTTCCTTCCTCCACTCTCCTATCCTCCCTCCTTCCTTCCCTCCACTCTTCTACCCTCCTCCTTCCTTCCCCTCCACTCTTCTACCCCCTCCTCCTTCCTTCCCTCCACTCTCCCCCTCCCTCCTTCTCCTTCCCTCCACTCTCCTACCTCCGTCCTTCCTTCCCTCCACTTTCTACCCTCCCTCCTTCCTTCCCTCCACTCTCTCCCTCCCTCCTTCCTTCCTCCACTCTTCTACCCTCCTCCTTCCTTCCCTCCACTCTTCTACCCTCCCTCCTTCCTTCCCCTCCACTCTTCTACCCTCCTCCTTCCTTCCCCTCCCCCTCCTACCCTCCTTCCTTCCTTCTCCTCCATTCCTACCCTTCCTTCCTTTCTCCTCCACCTCCTCCTACCCTCCCTCCTTCCTCCTCCACTCTTCACCCTCCTTCCTTCCTTCCCTCCACTCTTCTACCCTCCTTCCTTCCTTCTCCTCCACCTCCTACCCTCCCTCCTTCCTTCCCCTCCACTCTTCTCTCTCCCTCCTTCCTTCCCTCCATCTCCTACCCTCCCTCCTCCCTTCCCTCCACTCCTCCTACCTCCGTCCTTCCTTCTCCCCACCCTCCACCCTCCCTCCTTCCTTCCCTCCACTCTTCTACCCTCCTCCTTCCTCCACCTCCTACCCTCCTCCTTCCTTCCCTCCACTCTTCTACCCTCCCTCCTTCCTTCCCCTCCACTCTCCTACCCTCCTCCTTCCTTCCTTCCCCTCCACTCCCCCCTCCCTCCTTCCCCTCCCCCTCCTACCCTCCGTCCTTCCTTCCTCCACTCCTCTACCCTCCCTCCTTCCTTCCTCCACTCTCCTACCCTCCCTCCTTCCTTCCCCTCCACCTTCCTACCCTCCCTCCTTCCTTCCCTCCACTCTTCTACCCTCCCTTCCTTCCCCCTCCACTCCTCCTACCCTCCCTCCTTCCTCTCCACTCTCCTACCCCTCCTCCTTCCTTCCCTCCACTCTCCTACCCTCCCTCCTTCCTTCCCTCCACTCTCCTACCCTCCCTTCTTTCCTTCCCTCCACTCTCCTCTCCCCTCCCTCCTTCCTCCACTCTTCTACCCTCCCTCCTTCCTTCCCCTCCACTCTTCTACCCTCCCTCCTTCCCTCTCCTACCTCCTTCGCCCAATGCCCTCAGTAGGTTGAGGGCTCCTCACAACACAGCCGGGTCGTTCACCTCCACCCAGAGTTTGCACTGAGAGACTTCCTCGAATAGGAGGATGAAGGAGGATGAAGGAAGAAGGAAGAGGAAGAACTGGAGGAGTAGGAAGGACAGAAAGAGGAAAGGGAGGGAAAAGAGAGGGAAGAAGAAAAATTAGGGAGACTATAAATAGCAAGAGGAAGAGAGAGAGG
>NW_024721786.1:200000-230000 GCF_018991925.1 Homarus americanus | reverse complement strand
TACCAACACCATCATCACCATCACCACCAACACTATCATCACCACCACTACCAACACCATCATCACCACCACTCACCAACACCATCATCACCACCACTACCAACACCATCATCACCACCACCACCAACACCATCACCACCACTACCAACACCATCATCACCATCACTACCAACACCATCATCACCACCACTACCAACACCATCATCACCATCACTACCAACACCATCATCACCACCACTACCAACACTATCATCACCATCACTACCAAACACCATCATCACCACCACTACCAACACCATCATCACCACCACTACCAACACTATCATCACCACCACTACCAACACCATCACCACCACTACCAACACTATCATCACCACCACTACACACCATCATCACCACACCACTACCACACTATCATCACCACCACTACCAACACCATCACCACCACCACCAACACCATCATCACCACCACTACCATCACTCATCACCACCACCACCAACACTATCATCACTACCACTACCAACATTATCATCACCATCACTACCAACACTATCATCAACACCACTACCAACACTATCATCACCACCACTACCAACATTATCACCATCACTACCAACATCATCAACACCACTACCAACACCATCATCACCACCACTACCAACACTATCATCACCATCACTACCAACACCATCACCACCACTACCACCATCACCACCACTACCAACACTATCATCACCACCACTACCACCATCACCATCACTACCAACACTATCACCACCACCACCACCAACACTCAGTATCACGATCACCAGCACCATATCACCACCATCATCATCACCTTCCACTGAGAAAGAAAGAAAAGAAAGAAAAGAAAGAAAAAGAAAGAAAGAAAGAAAGAAAGAAAGAAAAAGAGAAAGGGAGGAGAGGGGAGAGAGAGAGAGAGAGAGAGAGAGAGAGAGAGTAGTGACCCAGGCAGGCAGGGACGGTGGATAACAGACATTCCTCTCAATAGGGGTCTTGAACATTATATCACCCACCCTCCCTCATAGAAGACAATCACACACACACACACACACACACACACACACACACACATAATGATTCTTCCTTCAGGTAAAAACAGTGAGCACGTCTCCCATCCAAACCCTCTGCAAAAGTCGAATGAGCTAATAACAAAGTGGGCTCGTGTGTCTAGCTATGAGCATGTGTTACCAGCTGGGACTCAGGGACTCCTTGACGCGAGAAGTCTGTGAGAAGAAGTAATCTTATTAGCTTTATGCTGGGCAAACAGCACGATGAGTGTGATGTTCCGTATGCTGAGTGGGAGCTTGACGCCGCCTCGCCAGGGGTAAGGTCTACTTCCCTGGAGGACAGGAATACCTACAACATCGTTAGACTACTAAGGCGGGTGCCAGGCAATCCATTGTTGGTATTGTACAATATGAGTCATGCCGGGCCAACTACCCACATCATAGACCAGCATTGTTGTACCAATACCGAAACCAGGACAACCTGATGCTTTTCGTCCCATATCACTAACCAGCTGCCTGTGAAACAGCACCAAGAGATGGTTTCTTGGCGAACTCTCATATAGAATCAGAAACATGTCTCCTAACATAAGTAAGCTACCCATGTGGTAAGGTGTACATAATTGCATCACCACATTCTAACTATTGCATGGTGATGAAAGGCACAAAATACACCATTTCTTGACCTAAAAGCGTTTGATGTTGCCAATAGGCAACTGATATTAACTGAACTAACCAAAATGGATGAGGAGGTGAAAACCATTACACTGAATAAGTGGTTACCTAACCAACAGAAGGGCGACTCTTTTCTGTTTCAGGGTTACAAAGTGAAGTTAGATATACAAGCTTGGTACCCCTCAAAGATTGGAGTACTTAGCCCACATTTCGAAATGTGTTCTTATGAATGCATTATTAGAATTTAATACTGATTAACAGCAATATCTCAATCAGCTATGCTGATGATATTCTATACATACTAAAACTCATCGTGAAATGCAAACCACCCTGAACCATGTATATACAGCCTGTGAGAGTCCTCCGGTCTTATTATCTCCACACAACCCAAACTAAGGTGGCAACAAACAAGCTGGTAACCTGAAACGCGGCCCCGCCAAGAGATTCAAGATAGAGTAACAACACTATTGACTATGTTCTTCTTTTAAATATCTTGAGTGTTTCCGTCCCTTGTACCCTACCTGCCATACCAACAGCTAACCCGCCAATGTGCTGACAGACTGAGACCTCTTAGAAGTGTGGCGGGGTACAGCCCACTATGGTGCTAATAGTAGAATTGTTAAAACAATGTACCTAGGCTATATAAGATCTCTGATAGATTACCACGCACCAGCCCTGGTCATTCGTGACAGGAAAAGGCGTTGACAAGCTCGAGAAAATACAAAATAAAGCCCTCAGAATTATCCTAGGATGTCCGCAGGCACTAAAAGTACTTAATATGAGAAAGAACTCGGTATACCCAGTGTTAAAGACAGAATAATTGAAGTCAACCCTCATGATAGCCCTGAGCGTGGTGATCCTGATAACATTGTTTCCTTAAAATTGCTAAATCAACAGGCCATGGGACTCTGAGTCTAAATGGATCAAACTACAGCTTCACACATGAAGATGTTTCGGACTGAACCACCTGTACAAAGTTGAGACACAACAGCGCTTCCTGCCACCCTGACGGACAGTTCCCTTCAATATCACAATACCGACGTATCCACCTAAAAATTAATTATACAAAGCATTTATCTCCAACACACTGCCAAATTGAGAGCTCTTGAACACACACACACACTCCTACAGACTGATGATAATATCACACAGACCATCTACACTGATGGATCTCATAACACCACCTCGCCGGGAGGGCTGATGCTATTGTTGTGACTCAACCTGACAGTAATAGAGTGAGAAAAGGAGTTGAGAATTAACAACTGGGCATCCACTCTACAAGCCAGATTTAGTTGCCATACTCACAGCTATTAAATTCATTGAAACCACTGTTACCCAACCAGTCTCATCATCACTGACTCTCCTATCTTCACTACTTGCCCTTGGTACCTCAGATCAGGTTGTCACGCTCTTGTCTCTGAAGCCAGACACAAATATGCGTGCCTTGTTGACCAAGGGTGTCAGGGTCAAACTATGTGGATCACCTCTGCATGGGCCTCATAAAACATGACAGAGTTGATGCCCTCATAAACTCGCGTCTAACAAAAGACACCGTTGAATACAATTTGGGTATGTCCAAAGAACCATTAAAACTATAATTAGGAAAGAACTTATTGATGAGTTTGACTTAAGTGAACAAGTGCAAACAGGCACTAAGTCGATCCATAGACTTTACCCATGGAATGTACCAGAAGTGAAACATGTATATGGAGCAAGTAACAAGATCCTAACTAGATTACAAGATGTTGTAACCGCTAGATTAAGGTTAGGATATAAGTACCTTTAGTATGTTCCTCAAGCAGATGTAACAAACTAAATGCATAAAGTGTGTGTGCCATGTAGCCACACACTTGGGCTATTCGTCCTCGACTGTGTGAAGATAGAACCTTTGAGGGACAGGTCCAAGCACACTGTGTGTGAAATGGCTGGCTACTTATCTCTAATGGCAAGATAGCCAAACATATTAAAGATTGTATCACTTTTTGCATAGTATATATCGTTCTCATGTACAGAACCAAATACGCAATGTGCTTGAATACCTCTCGCGTAAATGTGAATAACAAAATTAATGAATACCTGCTGCCTCACACGTCTGTACTTCCACCCAGTTGTGAATAAGTTACCCGCTTTATGTATAGAACTAAACAAATAATGTAATGGAAATACTGTGTAACTTTCAGTGCCATAATATCCTGACAACGGGGGTTAATGTTAGGCCTTTGTAAACCCTACTCTGTAATCCTTTTGCGCTACCGCTCTGCAGGATGAGTGTGGGGTGCACAATAAAGTAGCCGCTGTAAACGGCAAAATCAAAATCAATCCTTCATTCATTCATATTAGTACATTAATAATATCAATAATAATAATAATATTAATAATAGGAATTCAATGAACATTATAAACAGTAGATAGAACAATGACAAAAAGAAGGGGGGAGGAGGAGGAGGGGAGGAGGAGGAGGAGGAGGAGGAGGAGGAGGAGGAGGAGGAGGAGGAGGAGGAGGAGGAGGAGAGTAGTGGTGTTATCCGTAGCGGCAGCCCTTGTATGAGTACCTCCCTTCCTCTTAACCATCCTCCCTCCCCCCCTTCCTTCCCACCTCCCTTCACCCCTCCTCTTCCCCTCACCCTCCCCCCCTTCTTCTCCCTCACCTCCCATCAGGGTTATTGATTGTAGTAAAGTCTCACTGACACCTCCAAATAGCTTTACCTCCCAAAGTACCATATCTACCTCCCTCCATTCCCTCTCTCTCCTCCCTCCATCCTCCCTCCTCCTCTTCCCCTCCCCCTCCTCGTACTTCTTCACCTGTACCCTATCCCTAAGATTTTCCTCGTCTCTCTGGTGATTAGATTAGATTGTTAGGTTAGGTTGGTTTGTTGGTTTGGTTTGGTTAGGTTAGGTTAGTTTAAATTTGTTTTAAAAGACTATCACAGCAAAACATCCTCCTAAAAGAAGAAAATAAAAACAACACTACCGCCATGCACTTTACTTACTTTTCTGAAAACTATTCCCCACTTACGATCCATCTACGATATTTTTACCCAAAGTTTCTGTCACTAATTAACTCAAAACTTATTCACTCACTTATTTATTCCCGTCAACAAACTCTAAAATTAAATAACTTTTATGATAGTTAATGAAGAATTTACAACCATGTGGATTATATAATATACATCTAGGTAAGGGAAAGGAACAGCTGACTCTAGTGTAGTAGCGTCTAACATAGGAACGGTGGTGTAGGAGTTACGACACACCCTCACAGAGTAACGATACTAAAGGTGTTAGGAGATAAGTGCCTAATATAAATGAGAGAGAGAGAGAGAGAGAGAGAGTAACGTTAAAACAAAGCAGAAGCAACAATAACACTGACAATAATAATAATAATAAAAATAATAATAATAATAATAATAATAATAATAATAATAATAATAATAATAATAATAATAATAATAATAATAATACAAATAATGAAAATAATGACAACAATAACAACATCAATAATAACAACAATAATAATAACATCATCATCAATAATAATAATAATAACAATCTCCGTCAGTATTCACACACGCACTACCAGAAATTAATTGAAAGAAAAATGACCCTAAATTACAGCAAAATTTACTAAATCACTTCATTAATCATAACTACAAAGCACAGTAATAACTCCCTACAACAACTACCATCAACACTAACAACTCTTAAATCTATATTCACAACATAATAACCAACGAGAAAATATAACTACTGTACAACTTTTAAAAAAATATTCTTTTAAAATAATTATTCACCCACGATAAATATTTTACCATAAATTAAACTCTCAAAAATATGTGAAAATATATAGTGAAAAATAATAATAAAAAATAACGGAAAAGTTTAAAAATATAACAAATAATAATTTAAGTAAGGTTTAGTGGTGAGTGAGGCGACCACTGCACGCAAATAATATTTTCTTTTACTATTACACAACATCTCGTTTTCTATTCCCCAAATGTAAATAAATTAATGTAGAATATTAGGGAACATAATGAAATGATTGAGAAAAAGAGATAAATAAAAATATATTTGATAAAGTAGATTTTTTTTTATTATACTCGTACAGAAAAAATGAAAATACATACATACATACATACATACATACATACATACATACATACATACATACATACATACATACATACATACACGAAGTTACAAAACAAACAAAAGAGGAATTACACATAACACATAATTTACATAGATACATAAACAAGAGATGATACACATACATAATAAAATACCGACACCTTACATATAAATCAACAAACATTCAATCACAATTAAATTACCTTATGTTTACGTATGAATTTAGGTAATATAAATAACAAGTGTTTAGTGAATTACGGTACTAATGAGTGAGGAAGGCGAGTTAACTACATACTGATGCCCACGGGGAGGAGGAAGAGTGGGGGGAGAGGATAGAGGAGGAGAAGGAGGGAGGGGAAGAGATGTAGAGTGGTGATGGGAGGGAAGAAAGGAGGGTAAAATACGGCTCATACCTCCCCTCCAGTTTCCTTCTCTCCTTCCTGCATCACTCCCTCTCCCAAGATTCATTGTACTGTACCTAAGTCTCTCACATCTATAGTCCCGAAGAGGTCAAGTCAATACGAGGCTCCTGAAACTTAAACAGGGCGGGGCGGGGATTCGAACCCTCCTCGCCTACAGGAGCGCGGGGGAAGGGAGGGAGATGTGAATGAACGCTACCACCACCACCACCTCTTCCACCTACAGGAGCGGGGGAACGGAGGAGATGTGAATGAACGCTACCACCACCACCTCTTCCACCCAAGAGCGGGGGAAGGAGGGAGATGTGAATGAACGCTACCACCACCACCTCTTCCACCTACAGGAGCGGGGGAAGGGAGGAGATGTGAATGAACGCACACCACCACCTCTTCCACCTACAGGAGCGGGGGAAGGAGGGAGATGTGAATGAACGCTACCACCACCACTCCACCTACAGGAGCGGGGTGGAAGGAGGGAGATGTGAATGAACTACCACCACCACCTCTTCCACCTACAGGAGCGGGGAAGGAGGATGAATGAACGCTACCACCACCACCCTTCCACCTACAGGAGCGGGGAAGGGAGGAGATGAATGAACGCTACCACCACACCTCTTCCACCTACAGGAGCGGGGGAAGGAGGAGATGTGAATGAACTCTACCACCACCACCACCACCACCTACAGGAGCGGGGGAAGGGAGAGATGTGAATGAACGCTACCACCACCACCTCTTCCACCTACAGGAGCGGGGGGAGGGAGGGAGATGTGAATGAACCTACCACCACCACCTCTTCCACCTACAGGAGCGGGGGAAGGGAGGAGATGTAAATGAACGCTACCACCACCACCTCTTCCACCCAGGAGCGGGGGGAAGGGAGGAGATGAATGAACGCTACCACCACCACCTCTTCCACCTACAGGAGCGGGGGGAAGGAGGGAGATGTGAATGAACGCTACCACCACCACCTCTTCCACCTACAGGAGCGGGTGGAAGGGAGGGAGATGTGAATGAACGCTACCACCACCACCTCTTCCACCTACAGGAGCGGGGGAAGGGAGGGAGATGAATGAACGCTACCACCACCACCTCTTCCACCTACAGGAGCGGGGGAAGGGAGGAGATGAATGAATCACCACCACCACCTCTTCCACCTACAGGAGCGGGGGAAGGGAGGAGATGTGAATGAACGCTACCACCACCACCTCTTCCACCTCCAGGAGCGGGGGGAAGGGAGGGAGATGTGAATGAACGCTACCACCACCACCTCTTCCACCTACAGGAGCGGGTAGGAGGAGATGTGAATGAACGCTACCACCACCACCTCTTCCACCTACAGGAGCGGGGGGAAGGAGGGAGATGTGAAGAACGCTACCACCACCACCTCTCCACCTACAGGAGCGGGGGGAAGGGAGGGAGATGTGAATGAACGCTACCACCACCACCTTCCACCTACAGGAGCGGGGGAAGGGAGGGAGATGTAATGAACGCTACCACCACCACTCTTCCACCTACAGGAGCGGGGGGAAGGGAGGAGATGAATGAACGCTACCACCACCACCTCTTCCACCTACAGGAGCGGGGGGAAGGGAGGAGATGTGAATGAACGCTACCACCACCACCTCTTCCACCTACAGGAGCGGGGGGAAGGAGGGAGATGTGAATGAACACCACCACCACCTCTTCCACCTACAGGAGCGGGGGGAAGGAGGAGATGTGAAGAACGCTACCACCACCACCTCTTCCACCTACAGGAGCGAAGGGAGGGAGATGTGAATGAACGCTACCACCACCACCTTCCACCTACAGGAGCGGGGGGAAGGAGGAGATGTGAATGAACTCTACCACCACCACCTCTTCCACCTACAGGAGCGCGGGGGAAGGGAGGGAGATGTGAATGAACTCTACCACCACCACCTCTTCCACCTACAGGAGCGGGAGGAAGGGAGGGAGATGTTAATGAACGCTACCACCACCACCACCTCTTCCACCTACAGGAGCGGGGGGAAGGGAGGGAGATGTGAATGAACTCTACCACCATCACCTCTTTCCACCTGGCTATGAGCGGGGGGAAGGGAGGGAGATGTATCGAACTCTACCTCACTCACCACCCCTTCTAACTCCACACAGGAGCGGGGGGAAGGAGGAGATGTAAATGAACTGCTACCACCACCACCTTCCACCCACAGGAGCGGGGAAGGAGGACGTGAATGAACGCTACCACCACCACCTCTTCCACTCACAGGAGCGGGGGGAAGGAGGGAGATGTGAATGAACGCTACCACAATTAATTCTTCCGCACCTACAGGAGCGGGGTGGAAGGGAGGAGATGTAAATGAACGCTACCACCACCACCTCTTCCACCTACAGGAGCGGGGAAAGGAGATGTGAATGAACCTACCACCACCACCACCACCACCTACAGGAGCGGGGGGGAAGGAGGAGATGTGAATGAACGCCAACACCACCACCTCTTCCACCTACAGGTGAGCAAGGGGGAAGGGAGGGAGATGAATGAACGCTACCACTCACCTCTTCCACCACAGGAGCGGGGGGGAAGGGAGGAGATGTGAATGAACGCTACCACCACCACCTCTTCTTCCACCTACAGGAGCGGGGGAAGGAGGAGATGTAATGAACACACACCACCACCTCTTCCACCTACAGGAGCGGGAGGAAGGAGGGAGATGTGAATGAACTCTACCACCATCACCACCACCACCACTACCACCACCTACAGGAGCGGAGGAAGGAGGAGATGTAAATGAACGCTACCACCACCACCACCACCACCACCACCACCACCTTCCACCCACAGGAGCGGGGGAAGGAGGAGATGTGAATGAACTCTACCACCACCACCACCACCACCATCACCACCACCACCACCACCACCACCACCACTGCTACTACCCACAGCTTCTAGTCTATACCAAATTTCTATATCGCGGTGGCCGCTCTACTACGCTTTAATTATCCTTTTCTCTTAGTAAAATTAAGGTTTCCTCTCAGTGATTTATTATTACGTCTCCGTTTGATCTTATTCTAACACCATCTTGATTTAACTCACCTATGTGGTAAGATAGGTTAGGTTAGGTTAGGTAAAATAAGGTCAAATTAGGTTAGGTTAGGTTTAGTTCCAATTTCGAATTTCCTTAATAGAATTTCAACAAATCTTGAAAATGAAAACTTTTCTTTCATAACAACAACAATAACAATAACAACAAAAAATAACAAGAACCTCTTTTTTTAATGATACTTTTCTTGTCTCATTCTCGTAACGACCAAACTTAATTTCCTTCTTCCAAGAGATTACTAAGACAGGTGAGCTGCTTCTTATTGGTAGAGATCTATGTAAACAAAATTATTTCTACTATAAGATCTCTCTTTTTCACGGTGTATTTTGATTAGCCTTACGGGGGAAATTCCCTGAACTCTGGCACACACACACACACACGTACGTTTTAAAAGTAAATATTACATATGGGTGATTTCAATTCCTATTACAAATTAAAACAATTAGTGTACATATATGACATCCAATCACTTGAGTTAATCATGCTATCGACATCAGACCCAAAAAACCTGACAAATGATGAATTAACTTGAGTGTAAATGATGCTACGCTGTCAGGTCTCAAGCCTATAGCCGTGAGTGTCAGAGAGGTAGTCAACCATATTTAACTCTGATCACAATTAATTATTATCACCAGAAAAAAAATAATGTATCGATCTTCAAAAGTGTTAATACACCACAGCATCACCACTCACTATAACCACCATCTTTTTCTATAAACACCATCATTTTCCATAACCATCAGTCACTATAATCGCCATCTTTTTCTATAACCAACAGTCACTATAACCACCAGTCACTATAACCACCATCATTTTCTATAATCACCAGTCACTATAACCACCATCATTTTCTATAACCACCAGTCACTATAACCACCATCTTTTTCTATAATCACCAGTCACTATAACTACCATCTTTTTCTATAACCACCATTTTTTTATATAACCACCAGTCACTATAATCACCATCTTTTCATATAACCACCAGTCACTATAACCACCATCTTTTTCTATAACCATCAGTCACTATAATCACCATCATTTTCTATAACCACCAGTCACTATAACCACCATCATTTTCTATAACCACCAGTCACTATAACCACCATCATTTTATATAACCACCATCATTTTCTATAACCACCAGTCACTATAACCACCATCTTTTTCTATAATCACCATCTTTTTCTATAACCACCATCTTTTTCTATAACCACCAGTCACTATAATCACCATCTTGTTCTATAACCACCAGTCACTATAACCATCATCATTTTCAATAACCACCATCATTTTCTATAACCACCAGTCACTATAACCACCATCTTTTTATATAACCACCAGTCACTATAACCACCATCTTTTTATATAACCATCAGTCACTATAACCACCATCATTTTCTATAACCACCAGTCACTATAACCATCATTTTCTATAACCACCAGTCACTATAACCACCATCATTTTCTATAACCACCAGTCACTATAACCACCATCATTTTCTATAACCACCAGTCACTATAACCATCACTTTCTATAACCACCAGTCACTATAATCCACCATCATTTTCATAACCAACAGTCACCATAACCACCAGTCACTATAACCACCATCATTTCTCTATAACCACCAGGTCACTATAACCACCATCATTTTCTATAACCACCAGTCACTATAACCAACATCATTTTCTATAACCACCAGTCACTATAACCACCAGTCACTATAACCACCATCACTTTCTATAACCACCAGTCACTATAACCACCATCATTTTCTATAACCACCAGTCACTATAACCACCATCATTTTCTATAACCACCAGTCACTATAACCATCATCATTTATAACCACCAGTCACTATAACCACCATCATTTTCTATAACCACCAACATTAGTTTAATTCACACATTACAGCCACCATCTTGCCTGAACTCTTTCTAAAACTGTACAGACGTCGACCTATATCAATACTCGTGTTATATATTATGTTGTGTAAAAATATCCCCCACCCTCCCCGTTAGGTTAGTCAGGTGTGTAAGGAAGTCTTCTCCAATTAAAAAAAACAATTATGAAAAAAGACTCGTAGCCTCCAGCCAGCCAGAGCTCGTCGGCAACTGAAACTCATCGTAGTATAAGAGGATAAACTTATGTAATTGATTTCTACTTCTTAAATAAAACTTCTTCCAATTGACAATCTCTTCGTGGGGAAAATACAATAATGATTTATAGTTTTTTTCCCCATACGAATCTCAAGTAACTTCTCGTTCAAAAAAAAAAAAATCCTCTGATGTTTATGTTGTCTTAAGTCTTGTTGTCATGTTAAGTTTACACGAGGAATAAAATAATAAACATTGAGGGATTAAGACTGTGTTTAACCACTAAACGGACACATAACATACGGACGGGGCTGTGTGTGTGGCAAGACATCTCGACCGCTATTCAACTATTTTCCTGAGTGGCTGACTGGCGTTTCAGTGGAGAATGTATATCTCTTATAAATTGCTTCAGTATCTCACTATTACAGTATTTAAAAATGTGTAGTCCTTATGTGTATTTTTCTAATTACATTTTATTATTATTATTATTATTATCATTATTATTATTATTATTATTATTATTACCATCATCATTATTATTATTTGACTATTATTACTATTACTGTTACTTTTATTATTATTATTATTATTATCATTATTATTATTATTATTATTATTATTACCATCATCATTATTATTATTTGACTATTATTACTATTACTGTTACTTTTATTATTATTATTATTATTATTATTATTATTATTATTATTATTATTATTATTATTATTATTCCCGGATATCTCGGTATGGTTGGATGTCTCTAGTTCAGCAGCTCAGTGTGTGTTTGTCCAGCGTGCCTCGATAGCCTCCAAGCTCACACAGACAATAACAGCAAGTGTCTCCCGCTGTCATAACACATCACGTCTGCAGTGACCGGGGATGGGAGGTTCTCGAGCTAGACTCACCTTTATAGCTTCAGGATCAAGTTAAGTCTAAAGTTTGACATGCCACAACTTCTTCCCTCGTGGCCTCTTGATTGTGGTTAGGCTCTGAGGACAAGGGTATGTTCTGAGAGTAAGGATAGACTCTGAGGGCAAGGTTAGACTCTGAGGGCAAGGTAAGACTCTGAGGGCAAGGTAAGACTCTGAGGGCAAGGTTAGACTCTGAGGTCAAGGGTAGGGTATGAGGGTAAGGTTAGGTTCTGAGGGTAAGGTTAGACTCTGAGGGCAAGGTTAGACTCTGAGGGCAAGGTTAGACTCTGAAGGCAAGGTTAGACTCTGAGGTTAAGGGTAGGGTATGAGGGTAAGGTTAGGTTCTGAGGGTACGGTTAGGTTCTGAGGGTAAGGTTAGGCTCTTTGGGCAAGGCTAGGCTCTGAGACTAAAGTTATGCTCTAAGGGCAAGAATCAACACCAACAAACAAATACAAACAGATACACACAAATCCCACCACTCATAACTGTTTAACATCTGCTCTCCCGTAATGGTGGCCGCTGCTGTCTGGAAAAATAGCATCACCTCTTCATTAATTAACAAGTAATTAAACCGCGTCAAGAGGCTTTCATTGAATTAATTATGTTAGGATCCTCTGCCGCATTGATATATAAAGTATTCCCACGTGTGTTATATTTACACACTCTTGGAAACAACTTCAGAACAACAAAAAATAATGAATCTATTTTTGTTGACGCGAGGAAGGATAGCGGGCGAGAGGGAGGGAGAGAGGGAGGGAGAGAGGGAGAGAGGGAGAGAGGGAGAGAGGGAGAGAGGGAGAGAGGGAGGTGGCGAAGCTTGAGCAATACGATGTGATTTGTTGGTGTTTGTTAGTTAGGCTGTTGTTTGGTTACCTTGTTTTATTGTTTGTTATTGTTTGTATACCTCCACTGTTTATGTAAGGTTAGGTTAGGTTAGGTAACATATCCTCCAAGTCATTAATGATACAGATAACATTACAGTGTTAGGTGTGAGGGCACGCTACTGTGTGTGTGAGAGAGAGAGAGAGAAAGAGAGAGAGAGAGAGAGAGAGAGTAGTATTGTGAGTGAGTGAAATAGACAGTGTCTGTCTATGTAGAAGCGATGGCGGCATGGCCCTAGACTACCAACCTACCGCCCACCCCCAGCAACCTACCACCCCACCCACCACCTACCACCCACCCCACCACACCCACCACCACCTACCCCACCAACTCACCACCCACCACCCCCACCCCCACCCACCCCACCAACCTACCCCACCCCACCAACCTACCGCCCTCCCCACCAACCTACCACCCACCCCACCAACCTACCCCACCCCACCAACCTACCACCCACCCCACCAACCCACCGCCCCACCACCACCACCTACCGCCCTACCACCACCAACCTACCACCCCACCATTCCCCACCCCAACCTACCACCCCCCACCAACCTACCCCTACCCCACCCCACCAACCTACCACCCCCCCACCAACCTACCACCCACCCACCCCTACCAACCCCTGCTACCAACCTACCACCCACCCCACCAACCTACCACCCACCCCACACCAACCTACCTACCGCCCTCCCACCAACCTACCACCCACACCCCACCAACCTACCACCCACCCCACCAGCCTACCACCCACCCCACCCACCAGCCTCCCCACCGCCCTCCCCACCACCACCTACCGCCCTCCCCACCAACCTACCCCACCCCACCCCAACCCCCACCCACCCCACCAACCTACCACCCACCCCACCAACCTACCGCCCTCCCCCAACCTACCGCCCTCCCCCACCCACCCCCCACCGCCTACCACCCACCAGCCCACCCCCACCCACCCCGCAACCTACCACCCCCTGCCCACCCCACCCCACCCACCCACCCTACCCCACCAACCTGCCCCCCCCACCCCACCACCCCACCAACCTACCACCCACCTCCCTACCCCACCCTCCCACCAACCTACCCCACCCCCACCCCACCAATTCCTACCCCCACCCCAGCTACCACACCCCACCACCCCCAGCAATACCAGTTACGCCCTCCCCCATCGGTAATTCTCGGTGAATATTAATGAGGGCATCCGAGTGAATATTAATAGTAATCTGAGGGTTTGAAGGGAGGGGGAGGGTAGGTGGAGGAGGGAGGAGGAGAGGAAGGATGAGACACGTTCAGCTAAGTCAAATATTCGTGGGAATTTTCGTGTTAGGCGTCAAACTCTGTGAATTGTTGCCAAGAATGACGATGAGGTTATTATTATTATTATTATTATTATTATTATTATTATTATTATTATGAGACATACAAGACAGCCAAAACAATACCTCACATCACGTAATTTTCTTCTCTCGACCAATATTATTAATCTTCACTTCTGACTCTTCCCGCCGTTATTGTCATCTACACTTTCATGACATTTCTTCCCTGGACAACTTTTCTCATTCCAGTTTTCTCAAGATAGTTTCCTGTATTCTTATTATTTTCATTCGTTGTATAATGTTATTTTGAACGATTATAAAGTGGTAGTAATTAGCTAGGTGTTGATGATATTGGAATGAGATATTAAGCTTCAATTAATAGGATCTTTAAACGCATGTAAGCTTAAATTCAGCTTAATAAAGAGACATAAAGATTATAATACTAACCTCTCAGCTCACGAATATTACCACCATGAAATATATCAATATAATTCTAAGCACTTACGGATATTACCACCACCACCACCACCAGCAGCACCACCACTATCACCACCACCACCACCACCAGCAGCACCACCACTATCACCACCACTATCACCACCACCACCAGCACCACCACTATCACCACCACCACCAGCACCACCAGCACCACCACTATCACCACCACCACCACCACCAGCACCACCATTATCACCACCACCACCACCAGCAGCACCACCATTATCACCACCACCACCAGCACCACCACTATCACAACACCAGCACCACCACTTCACCACCACACAGCACCACCACTATCACCACCAGCAGCACCACCACTATCACCACCACCAGCACCACCAGCAGCACCACTTATCACCACCACCACCACCACCACCACCACCACCACCATCACCACACCACCACCACGCACCACCAGCACCACCACCACCACCAGCGGCACACCACTATCACCACTATCACCACCACCACCAGCACCACCACACACCACCCACCACCACCACCACCACCACACCACAGCGCCCACCACTATCACCACCACCACCACCACCAGCGGCACCAACCACCACCACCACCACCACCACCACCAGCGGCACCAACCATATCACCACCACCACCAGCAGCACCACCATCATCACTCACCACCAGCACCACCAGCAGCACCACCACTATCACCACCACCACCCCACCACCAGCACCACCACTATCACCACCACCACCACCACCAGCACCAGCACCACCACCACCACAGCGGCACCACCACTATCACCACTATCACCACCACCAGCACCACCACCACCACCACCACCACCACCACCAGCGGCACCACCACTATCACCACCACCACCACCACCACCAGCGGCATCACCACCACCACCACACCACCACCACCACCACCAGCGGCACCAACACTATCACCACCACCACCAGCAGCACCACCACTATCACTACCACCCACCAGCACCACCAGCAGCACCACCACATCACCACCACCACCAGCACCACCCACCACCACCACCCACACCACCACCACCACCAGCACCAGCACCACCACCACCACCAGGCACCACCACCATCACCACTCATCACCACCACCAGCAGCACCACCACCACCACCACCACCACCACCACCACCACCACCACCACCACCACCACCAGCGCAACCACCACTATCACCACCACCACCACCACCAGCGGCACCACCACCACCACCACCACCCACCACCACCAGCGGCACCACCACCATCACCACCAAACCACATCACCACCACCACCCACCACCACCACAGCGGCACCACCACTATCACCACCACCACCACCACCAGCTCACACCACTATCACCACCACCACCAGCACCACCACTATCACCACCCACCACCACCACAGATAGATATTACCACCACAGGAGATATTCAACAGTCGCCAAGTAAATTGCCGGAAAACATTATTGTAATAATACTACCCACACCACCCACCCACCCACCCGTCAAATCCCACCCAACCCACCCACCTACCCACTCAGCCAATTATGCTCTCCAGACAGTCCTCCAGCCGTGTCTTGGAGTAAATAAACAGAGAGTGGATCTTAAAACACCGGAAGTAATGACTAAAGTAATGCTTGTGACCCGAGTGATGACTGCCTTCAACATCACCACGTCGTCTCCCTGCATGGTAAAGTTATTGATGTTGTTAGTGTGTTTCCTTGAGCCTAAGAGCCGCATTTCCTAACCTAACCTAACCTAACCCCAACCAATCCAACTAACCTCACTCATCTCATCCCATCCACCTAACCCCACCTAACCTCACCTAACCTAACCTAGCCCAACCTCAACTAACGTAACCAAACTTAACCAACCTAACCTCACTTTATTCAACCTAGTCACATTTCATTACGTCAATATGGGATATGTAATGGTGGCGTGAGGGGGGTTGGGAGTGGGAAAGGTGGTGTGAGGGTAGGTGGTGTGAGAGGTGTGTGAGAGAGGTGGTGTGAGGGGGTGGTGAGGGGGTGGTGGTGTGAGAGGTGGTGTGAGGTGTGAGGGTAGGTGGTGTGGGGGAGGTGTGTGTGAGAGGTGGTGTGAGGGGAGGTGGTGTGAGGAGATGGTGAGAGGTGGTGTGAGAGAGGTGGTGTGAGGAGGTGGTGTGAGGTGGTGGGAGGGAGGTGGTGGAGTGGGAGATGGGTGGTGTGAGGTGGTGTGGGGGAGGTAGGTGGTGGGAGGTGGTGTGGGGGAGGTGGTGTGAGGAGGGAGGTGGTGGGGGAGAGGAGGTGGTGGGGGAAGTGGTTTGAGGAGGTGGTGGAGTGGTGTGAGAGGTGGTGTGGTGGTTGAGGTGTGGTGGTGTGAGATGTGCAGGGGAGGTGGTGTGAGAGGGAGTGTGGGGGTGGTGTGAGGTGGTGTGGATGTAGAGGGAAGTGTGGTGTGAGGGAGGAGGTGGTGGAGGGTGTGAGGGAAGTGGTGTGAGGGGAGGTGGTGTGAGAGGTGGTGTGAGGTGGTGTGAGATGTGAGGGGATGTGTGGTGTGGGGGTGGTGTGAAGGTGGTGTGAGGTGGTGTGAGATGTGCAGGGAGGTGGTGTGAGGGGGAGGGAGGTGGGGAGGTGGTGTGAGGTGGTGTGAGATGTGAGGGGGGGAGGGGTGAGGGAGGTGGTGTGGGGAGGTGGTGTGAGGTGGTGTGAGATGGGAGGGGAGGTGTGAGGTGGTGTGGTGGTGTGGATGGTAGGGGGGGAGGTGGTGTGAGGGAGGTGGTGTGAGAGGTGGTGTGTGAGGAGGTGGTGTGAGGGGAGGTGGTGTGAATGGTGGGAGGTGGTGTGAGGAGGTGGTGTGGTGGTGTGTGAGATGTGAGGGGAGGTGGTGTGGGGAGGTGGTGTGGGGGAGGTGGTGTGGGGGGAGGTGGTGTGAGATGGTGCGGGGGGAGGTGGTGTGAGGTGGTGTGAGTGGGAGGAGGTGGTGGGAGGTTGTGAGGGGAGGTGGTGTGAGGAGGTGGTGTGAAGGTGGTGTGAATGGTGGGGGGAGGTGGTGTGAGGTGGTGTGAGGTGGTGTGGTAGTGAGGTGGTGTGGGAGGTGGTGGTGGGGAGGTGGTGTGAGGAGGTGGTGTGAGGTGGTGTGAGGAGGTGGTGTGAGGAGGTGGTGGGGGGTGGTGTGAGGTGTGAGGGAGGTGGTGTGAGGGTGGGTGGTGTGGGGGGTGGTGTGAGGGAGGGAGGTGGTGGGGGAGATGGTGTGGGGAGGTGGTGTGGGGGGGGTGGGTGTGGGGGTGTGGGGTGGGTGGTGTGGGGGTGGTGTGGGGGGTGGTGTGGGGGGGTGGTGGGGGGTGGTGTGAGGGGAGGTGGTGTGAGGAGGTGGTGTGAGGGGGAGGTGGTGGGGGGAGGTGGTGTGGGGGAGGTGGTGTGGGGAGGGAGGTGGTGGGGGGGTGGTGTGTCTTTATGAGTGCTAGAGGTTAATTGTTATCGTGAGAAGGAAAGCATGAGGGGAAAAACAGGATAAAAGGTTAATAAGTTTCATAAAGAAATGTTAAGTGTATTGGCACTGAGACTTAAGAGCCACTGAGCTAAATAAATGAAGAGGCTTAACAAACGACTATAGCAACACATTACCAACACCGCAACACAACTACCAACACCCACAACACAACTACCAACACAACAACACAACTACTACACCTCAAAATACACCTACAACACACACAACCTCACAACACACCTGCCAACACCACCAACACACTACCAACACACAACACACTGCCAACACTCAACACACTGCCAACACTCACAACACAAAACACATCCACAACACTTCGCAACACCCTACAACACATAAACACACCTCACAACACCTCACAACACTCCACAACACAGAACACACCCACAACACACCCCACAACACCCAACAAAACACCCCACAACACCCAACAACACACCCACAACACCCAACAAAACACACAACACCCAACAAAACACCCACAACACCCAACAAAACACACCCACAACACCCAACAAAACACACCCACAACACCCACAACACCCACAACACCCAACAAAACACACCCACAACACCCAACAAAACACACCCACAACACCCCACAACACACAACACACCCACAACACCCAACAAAACACACCTCACAACACCCAACAAAACACCTCACAACACCCAACAAAAACACACACCCACAACACCCAACAAAACACACCCACAACACCCAACAAAACACACCCACAACACCCAACAAAAACACCCACAACACCCAACAAAAACACCCACAACACCCACAACACCCACAACACCCACACCCAAAACACCACACCCAACAAACACACAACACCCAACAAAACACACCCACAACACCCAACAAAACACACCTAACACCCAACAAAACACACCCACAACACCCAACAAAACACACCACAAAACCCAACAAAACACACCCACAACACCCAACAAAACACACCCACAACACCCAACAAAACACACCCTCACACCCAACAAAACACACCCACAACACACACCCACACAACAAACACACCCACAACACCCACAACACCCACAACACCCACAACACACCCCACAACACCCAACAAACACACCCACAACACCCAACAAAACACACCTACACCCAACAAAACACACCACAACACCACAACACCCACAACACCCAACAAAACACACCACAACACCACAACACCCACACAACACCAACACCCACAACACACCCACAACAACCAAAACACACCCACAACACCCAACAAAACACACACAACACCCAACAAAACACACCACAACACCCACAACACAAACACACCCACAACACAACAAAACACACCCACAACACCCAACAAAACACACCCACAACACCCAACAAAACACACCCCACAACACAACAAAACACACCCACAACACCCAACAAAAACACACAACACCCACAACACCCACAACACCCAACAAAACACACAACACCCACAACACCACAACACCCACAACACCAACAAAACACACCCACAACACAACAAAACACACCCACAACACCCAACAAAAACACCCACAACACCCAACAAAACACACCCACACACCCAACAAAACACACACCTACACCCCAACAAACACACCACAACACCCACACCCAACAAAACACCCCTACACCCAACAAAACACACCTCCAACACCCAACAAAACACACCTCAAACACAACACCCAACAAAACACACCTACACCCAACAAAACACCCCACAAAAACCACCCACAACACCCAACAAAACACACCCACAACACCCAACAAAACACACCCACAACACCCAACAAAACACACTCCACAACACCCAACAAAAAACACACAACACCCAACAAAACACACCCACAACACCCAACAAAACACACCCACAACACCCAACAAACACACCCACAACACCCAACAAAACACACCTCACAACACACAACACCCAACAAAACACACCCACAACACCCAACAAAACACACCCACAACACCACAACACCCAACAAAACACACCCACAACAACAAACACACCCACAACACCCACAACACCCACAACACACCTCACAACACCCAACAAACACACCCTACACCCCAACAAACACACCCACAACACCCAACAAAACACCCCACAACACCCAACAAAACACACAACACCCAACAAAACACACCACAACACCCAACAAAAACACCCACAACACCCAACAAAACACACCCACAACACCCAACAACACACCCACAACCACACCCAACAAAACACACCACAACACCAACAAAACACCCACAACACCACAACACACCCACAACACACCCACAACACAACAAAACACACCTACCAACAAAACACCCACACCCAACAAAACACCCTCACACCCAACAAACACACCTCACAAACAAAACACACCCAAACCCCCAACAAAACACACACCCTACCAACAAAACACACCCACAACACCCACAACACACCCACAACACACCCACAACACCAACAAAACACACCACAACACAACAAAACACACCCACAACACAACAAACACACCCACAACACCCAACAAAACACCACAACACAACAAAACACACCCACAACACCCAACAAACACCTCCACAACACACCCACAAACACACCCACAACACCCAACAAAACACACCCACAACACCCAACAAAACACACCACAACACAACAAAACACCCACAACACCCAACAAAACACACTCACAACACACCCACAACGCCCAACAAAACACACCCACAACGCAACCAACACCTCCCAACAAACACACCCTGACACAACAAAACACACCCTGACGCAACAAAACACACCCACAACACCAACAAAACAACCTGACACCCAACAAAACACCCACAACACCAACAACACACCCACAACGCAACAAAACACGCCTCCTGACGCAACAAAACCACACCCGCAACACAACAAAACGCACTCCTGACACCCAAAAAACACACCCTGACGCCCAACAAAACCGCACCCACAACACCCAACAAACACGCCCACAACGCAACAAACACACCCACAACGCAACCAAACACACAAACACCCAACAAAACACACCCCAACACCCAACAAAACCACCCACAACCACCCAACAAAACGCATACGCCCAACAAAAACACACAACACCCAACAAAACACACCCCCTGACCCAACAAAACACCTAACACCCAACAAAACACACCCACAACACCCAACAAAACACACCACAACACCCAACAAAACACACCCACAACACCCAACAAAACACGCACAACGCAACAAAACACCCTGACGCAACAAAACACACCCACAACACCCAACAAACACACCCGCAACGCAACAAAACACACCTGACACCCAACAAAACACACCCTGACACCCAACAAACACCTCAACGCAACAAAACACACCCTGACACCAACAAAACGCACCCTGACGCAACAAAACACGCCTACATGACAAAACGCCTCAACGCAACAAAACGCACCCACAACACCGACAAAACACACAACACCCAACAAAACACACCACAACACCCAACAAAACACACCCACAACGCAACAAAACACACCCACAACACAACAAAACACACAACACCAACAAAACACACCTCACAACGCAACAAAACACACCCACAACGCAACAAAACACACCTCACAACACCCAACAAAACACACCCACAACACCCAACAAAACACACCTCACAACGCAACAAAACACACCACAACACCCAACAAAACACACCCCTGACGCAACCAAGCACGCCCACAGCACCCAACAAACACACCTCCGCCGCAACACCACAACGCAACCAGGCCACCCACCAGCACCAGCCAAAACCACACCTCACACACCCAACAAAACACACCCGACGCGGCAAAGGCCGCACCCTGACGCCCAGCAAAACGCACTGCCGCACACAAAACCGCCTCCTGACGCCCAACAAAACGCACGCCCTGACGCCCGGCAGGCGCACCCTGACGCCCAACCAAAGCCACCTCCTGACGCCCAGCAAAACCGCCTGACGCCAACGACAAAACACACCCTGACGCAACAAAGCCGCCTCCTGACGCAACCAAACGCACCCCTGACGCCCGGCAAAGCCACGCCTCCTGACACCCAGCAAAACCGCCCCTGACGCAACAAAACCACACCCTGACGCAACAAAAGGCACGCCTCACGACGCCCCCCGACACAAAAGGCAGCCTCTGACCACGGCGCCCCTGACGCCAAACGCCACCCTGACGCAAACAAAACCGCATCACGCGCAACAAAGGCACCCTGACGCCCCAAAACGCACCTGACGCGGGCACCCTGACGCCCAAACCGAGCACCCTGACGCCCAGCAAAGACACACCCTCGCAACGCAACAAACGCACCTCCTGACGCAACAAAGGCCACCCTGACGCCCGACAGAACCACACCGACGCCAACAAAACCCGCCCGACGCACCGAGAACACGCCATGACGCGCCCTGACGCCCGATAAGGCCGCCTGCGGCTGACAAAACGCACCACGGCACCCAACAGAGCCACCTGACACCCAACCGACCGCCTGACGCGGCAGGCACCCTGACGCGACAAAGGCTATGCGACAACCAAAACCGCACCCTGACGCAACAAACACACTCTGCCCCAACCAAAACACACCCTGACGCCCAACAAAAGGCACACTTGCAACGCAACAAAACGCACCACCCAACACCCAGCAAAACGCCCTGACGCCCAACAAAACGCACCCACAACGCACGGCCACCCACCGACGCAGCAAACACACCCTGACGCAACCAGAGCACCTCCACAACACCAGCGAGCACCTCCCCGGCACCCCAGCAAAACGCGCCTGACGCCACAAAAACGCACCTGACGCCAACAAAACACGCCTCCTGACGCCCAACAAGACGCCCCTGACGCTGACAAAACCCGCGCCCTGACGCCAAACAAACGCACCCACGACGCCCAAAACAAAACCCGCCTGACGCAACCGACGCCCCACAGCGCCAAAAAAACGCGCCTCCTGACGACAAAACCACGCATCGCGCAACCAGGCGGCACACCGCAGCCTGACAAAACCCCTGACGACAAAACCGCGCGCAGCGCCCGACAAAACCACCTCCACGCCAAAAGAGCACACTCCCGCAACGCAACAAAACCGCACCCACGGCACGCAAAACACACCTCCTGACGCCAACAAACACGCACTGACGCGACCATGCACCCTGACGCAAAAAAAAACGCCACCCTGACGCAACAAAACGCACCTCCACAGCACTGACAAAACGCACCCTGACGCAACAAAGACGCACCCTGACACCCAACAAAACACGCGCCGCCGCAATAAAACGCACCCTGACGCCCAACAAGACGCACCCTCAACGCCCGACAAAGCACGCCCTGACGCCAAAAACGCCTGCCCGCAGCATGACAAGCACGCCTCCTGACACCCGACAGGCACGCTGCCGCAGCCGAGGCACCTGACGCAACAAGGCACTGCGACAAAAAGACACGCCTCACGACGCAACAAAACGCCTCCTGACGCAACCAAAACCCGCACCCCCTGACGCCCAACAAAGCGCACTCACTGACACCCAACAAAACGCACCCACAGCTAAGCAAACCGCCCTGACGCAACAAAACACGCCGACGCCCAGCAAACACGCACACCGACACAACCAACCGCAGCACTGACACGCCACGCGCGAACAAAGCCACCCGCAACACCCGCTGAACACACGCGACGCCCAGCAAAACGCACCCACCTGACGCATCAAGACACCCTGACGACAAAACACACGCACCTCCGCAACAAAAGACACGCCCTGACGCCGACAAAACGCACCTCACGACGCAACAAAACACACCCTGACACCCAACAGACACACCCCTGACACCCAACAAAACCACACCTCCACAACGCAACAAAGGACCACACCCACAACACCCAACAAAACACACCCACAACAACAAAACACACCCACAACGCCAACAAAACCGCACCCTGACGCAACCAAAACACACTCCACGCACCACAACGAAAAGCACACCCACAACACCCAACAGCACGCCCTGACACCCAGCAACCACCCACAACACCCAACAAAACACATCACAACACCCAACAAAACACACCCTGACACCCAACAAAACACGTGCAACGCAACCGCAAAAACACACCCGGCACCCAACAAAACACGCCACAACGCAACAAAACACACCCAACGCAACAAAACCACACCCACAACGCAACAAACACACCCTGACGCAACAAAGCACGCACTCTGACACCCAGCAAACACACACTCCCTGACGCAACAAAACACCTCACAACGCAACAAAACACACCCACGACACCCAACAAAACCCACACCTGACACCCAACAAAGCCACACCTCCTGACACCCAACAAAACACACCTCCTGACACCCAACAAAACCACACCTCCACAGCACCCAACAAAACACACCCACAACGCAACAAAACCGCACCACAACACCCAACAAAACGCACCCTGACACCCAACAAAACACCCCACAACACCCAACAAAACACACCCTGACGCAACAAAACACACCCGCAACCAAAACCACCCCCCAACACCCAACAAACACACCCTGACAGCCCAACAAAACACACCCACAACCGCCAACAAAACACGCCTCACAACACCCAACAAAACACACTCCACGACACCCACAAGCACCCCCGACGCAACAAAACGCACCCACAACGCAACAAAACACACCCACAACTGACAAAACGCACAACGCCCAACAAAACACACAACGCAACAAAACACACCTCCACAACGCCCAACAAAACACCCACAACGCAACAAAACACACCCACAACGCAACAAAACACCCACAACGCAACAACACACCTGACACCCAACAAAACACACCCTGACGCAACAAAAACACGCCAGCGCAACAAAACCACACCTGACACCCAACAAACACACCCCACAACGCAACAAAACACACCCGCAACGCACCCAACAACACGCCCCACAACGCAACAAAACACACCCACAACACCCAACAAAACACACCCTGACCCAACAAAACCACCCGACGCAACAAAACACGCCCACACAACGCAACAAAACACACTCACAACGCAACAAAACACACCCACAACACCCAACAAAACACACCCACAACACCCAACAAAACACACCCACAACACCCAACAAAACACACCCTGACACCCAACAAAACACACCCTGACGCAACAAAACACACCTCACAACACCCAACAAAACACACCCTGACACCCAACAAACACACCTGACACCCAACAAAACACACTCACAACGCAACAAACACACCCACAACGCAACAAAACCTCACAACGCAACAAAACACACCCACAACGCAACAAACACCTCCCACAACACCCAACAAAACACACCCACAACGCAACAAAACACACCCACAACCCAACAAAACACACCCCCTGACACCCAACAAAACACACCCAGCACCCCAACAAAACACACCCTGACACCCAACAAAACACACCCTGACACCAGCAAAACACACCCCTGACACCCAACAAAACCACACCCCTGACACCCAACAAAACACACCTCCACAGCACCCAACAAAACCACCCCACAACACCCAACAAAACACACCCTGACACCCACAAAACACACCTCCTGACACCCAACAAAACACCCACAACACCAACAAACACACCCACAACGCAACAAAACGCATCATAACACCCAACAAACACCTCCTGACGCAACAAACCACCCCCACAACACCCAACAAACACACCTCACAACACCCAACAAAACGCACCTCCCAGCACCCAACAAAACACACCTCCACAACACCCAACAAAACACACCCCACAACGCAACAAAACACACCTCCTGACGCCCAACAAAACACCTCTGACGCAACCAAAGCACCCCTGACACCCAACAAAACACACCTCCTGACACCCAACAAAACACACCTCCTGACACCCAACAAAACACCCACAACACCCAACAAACCCACCTCACAACGCAACAAAAACACACCCCTGCACCCAACAAAACCACCCTCAACACCCAACAAAACACACCTCCACAACACCCAACAAAACACACCCTGACACAGCAAAACACACCTCCACTACACCAACAAAACACACCCACAACGCAACAAAACACCACCCCTGACACCCAACAAAACACACCCACAACACCCAACAAAACACACCTCCACAACACCCAACAAAACCACCTCACAACACAACAAACACACCCACAACACCACAAAACACACCCACAACACCAACAACACACCCACAACACCCACAACACACCCACAACACCCGCTATAGCTCTTTATATCGTTCCTCAGCACAAAAACAGAGAGTTTTGGTGAGGCAATATTATTACCTCCACCAGGAAGGAGACAATAGTGGAATGGAGAGACAAGGGAGATCTCTCTTGTTCTCTCTCGTTTATGTGAAGATATCCTACACACACACACACACACACACACACACACACACACACACACACACACACACACACACACACACACACACACACACACACACACACACACACACACACACACACACACACACACACACACACACACACACACACACACACACGTTGCAGCGAATAATTGGTTAAAAATAGGGAATTAAAAAGGTACGAGTGAAGGTAAACATGAGAGAGAGAGAGAGAGGAAAGATAGAAAAAGATAAATATATATAGAGGCAGAAACAGAGATAGAGATAGAGAGAAAGAAAGAAAGACCAGCCATGGCATATGAAGACAAGTACTCCAACACCTTGCCTGGGGTGAGTGCCGTTCCTGCTGGGGGTGTGAGCTATTTTGCTTCCGTCAACACTCGTCACCTCGTGTGTGTGTGTGTGGGGAGTGGGAGGGGGATTCGTAGAGCCGGGTGTCCTTGATGTAGGTGTGTGGGGGGATTAGGGATTGGTAGAGGTGTCCTTGATCGTGTGTGATGGGATTAGGGATTAGTATGGATGTCCTTGATCGTGTGTTCTGGGATTAGGGATTGGTAGAGGTGTCCTTGATCGTGTGTGGTGGGATTAGGGATTGGTAGAGGTGTCCTTGATCGTGTGTTGTGGGATTAGGGATTGGTAGAGGTGTCCTTGATCGTGTGTTGTGGGATTAGGGATTAGTAGAGGTGTCCTTGATCGTGTGTTGTGGGATTAGGGATTAGTATGGATGTCCTTGATCGTGTGTGGTGGGATTAGGGATTAGTATGGATGTCCTTGATCGTGTGTGGTGGGATTAGGGATTAGTAGAGGTGTCCTTGATTGTGTGTGGTGGGGAGTGGGGATTAAAGGGGTGGGGGATTGGTAGGGGTGTCCTTGATGTAGGTGTGTGTGTGAATAAGAGGAGGTATAATATAGTATACATATCGTCCGTGGTACTTGGTGAGGATTAAAAAGGACATCAGTTGTATGTGTCCCAGAGAGAGAGATACACAGTGTCCATAGTACGTGTGAAGATTCGTCAAGGATGTCCGTGGTACGTGGGGGGGGGTATGTCTGTGGTACGTGGAGGACTAGGCTACATGTAAACACAGTCATTCCATGCTATAGAACCAATTAAGAACATAAGAACATAAGAATGGAGGAAACTGCAGCGGGCCTATTGGCCCATACTGGGCAGTCCCGTTTACACCCAACCCCTATTGCTCATATAAGCATCCAACCTATGTTTGAAGCTATTCAGCGTATTCGAGTTAATGATGATATTTGGTAACTTGTTCCATTCATCCACTACTCTGTTTCCAAACCAGTGTTTACCGATTTCACGCCTAAATCTAAATTTATCTAATTTAAAACCATTGTTACGAGTTCGCTCCTGGTTGGATAGTTTGAGTACCTTTGTAATGTCCCCTTTGTTTAGCCCTGCCTTCCACTTATACACCTCTATCAGGTCGCCCCTCGCTCTACGTCTCTCGAGGGAGTGCAAATTAAGATGCTTTAGCCTGTCTCTATATTCAAGGTTCCTAATGCCCGGGATTAGTCTTGTCATTCTCCTCTGAATTCTTTCCAAGGATTCTATATCCATTCTGTAATACGGTGACCAGAACTGAACTGCGTAGTCCAGGTGTGGTCTCACAAGCGCAAGATACAGTTTTAGGATGACCTCGCTAGTCTTGTAACTAACACTCCTTTGTATGAACCCAAGTACTTTATTAGCCTTGTTACGAGCAAAAACACATTGTTTACTTGGCTTAAGGTTCCTACTTATCATTACTCCTAAATCTCTCTCGCAGTCGGATTTCTCAATGGCATCGTTGTTCATCTGGTATCTGGTTTCCCTGTTTACATCTCTATACTGAGTACTTTACATTTGTCGACGTTGAATTTCATCTGCCATTTTTCAGACCATTCGAAAAATTTGTTTAGATCTTCCTGTAGTTTTGCCGAGTCCTCGTCAGATTTAATAACACGTCCTATTTTAGTGTCATCAGCAAATTTACTTATGTTGCTGTCTATGCCGATATCTATGTCGTTTATGTATATAATAAATAATAATGGTCCAAGTACTGAGCCTTGGGGAACACCACTTGTGACGTTGCTCCAATGGGACTTAGTGCCGTTAATGCTCACTCGCTGTTTCCTGTCCTGTAACCACGCCCTAATCCATTTAAGGATGTCACCTTTGATGCCATGAGCTTCTACCTTTCTAATTAGTCTTTCGTGGGGGACTCTGTCGAAGGCTTTGCTAAAGTCGAGATATACCACATCATAATTGTGCCCCTCGTCCACCGATTCGAAAACTGATGAAAAGAATGTTAATAGATTAGTTAGGCAAGAACGTCCGCTTGTGAAGCCATGCTGGGAATCATTGATCAATCTGTGCTTCTCCAGGTGATTTCGAATAGAGTTTGAGATGATTGCTTCCAGTAATTTGCCTACTATTGATGTTAGACTGATTGGGCGGTAGTTAGAGGATAGTGATCTATCCCCCTTCTTGAAAATCGGTATTACATTCGCTATCCTCCAGGATTCTGGTACTACACCAATTTTTAAGGACATGTTAAACAACTTTGTTAAGGGCATACTAAGCTCTTCCTTACATTCCTTTAATACTCTGGCAAATATCTCATCGGGACCAGGTGACTTATTAGGCTTTAGTTTGTCTATTTGCTTACTAACATCGTTACTAGTCACTACTATCTCACTTAATTTGTTTTCTTCACTATCTCCTTCCTTGTTAGTCTCATTTATTTTCTTGTTACTGTTGTTTTGTCTAGTTTTATCCAATGTTGTCTTTCTCCTCAAAGTCTCCATGTTTGTAAATAATGTTAAGAAGTTTGGATGATCTGATGATTAGGAACCCTATTGTATTTCACGTGATGATTAAACACTGACGCTAATCTAACGCTAACCTAACGTTAACCTAACCCCACACTCGTAACGCTAGCCAAACCCTCCCTACTCTAACCTAACCTAACCTAAATTAACTTACCCTAATGCTAACCTAACCTAAATTA